>NC_051852.1:45206374-45510037 GCF_905115235.1 Hermetia illucens
GTCTTCTTTGTTTATTTACGCACCACAAAACAAAACAAAAAATATAGTTTATGAGAAAGCTTTAAATTGATTAACAAACTGTATCATAGCAGTGTGAGCCTGTCAATATCAAATTTAAACCTTAATAATAGCCATGCAGCCAATGTCGAAAGTAATAATAAAATTTCATGATTCATTCACAATATGCTTTTTTATTTAATACGGATTCGTTTTGTTTGTTTTGAAATTATTTTATACAAAAGTTTGGGTCTTTTATTTATCGATTGAAGTCTGCCGGGTCAGCTAGTATATGATAAAAATTTAAGAGAAGAGTCTTCGAAGCAAGGAAATACCGAAATGGGCAATACTGATCGCTTGGGCTAAACTCACGAATGATACTGTCTCCTATGAGTTCTTTCGAAACAGATTCGGTAACAAAAAAAAGTATCTTTCTCGTGAATACTTAGAGTTGAACTCATAGTCTACTTTCCTCTGCAAATAAAACTTGGATATTTCCAGAGACGTTAGATATTCAGCGACATATCAAATTTTGAATCACTGTCATAGTCTGGCTGATATGTAGCTCCAGAGAATATAAGGAAATGTATAATAACGATTCTAGAATCGAAACTTCACCAGTTTTAAGTTATCAATATTTCCTTTTCCTTACTAGATCCATGTACTATGAAAACATTAATCAAATAAAATAAAACTTTAGAAATACTCTTCTCGAAAAAAATAGTTGACTCAGGTCTGGGATTAGGACTAGAAGCAAAATGGTACCTCTGCAGTGATTATCATCGATGCATTTCAAATTACGTCGGTGAAAGTTGGAGAAGGCTATACGCCTAACCAAACTCGCATCATAACTATCGGGATCCGTGACGAAAATATTGTACGTTCTTTTTTCATTATCTCACATCTGAAGCGCCCATCGAATATGTGAGAATCAGACATCCTGTTATCACTTGGAATTTGGGAGCCAATTCTAACAAGAATCTGCAAACCTACTCCCACCGATGGGAAATGATTGATCAGCAACTAGGGGTGGCTTACGAAGTTTGCTCAATCTGAAAACCTCATACAAACATCTGTTATTAATAACAGTTGGCAAAGACCAACTTGAAATTTGAATACGCACTCATGCACAAACAACTGTTCAAATAAGATGATCTCCCAGCGAGTTAATTGAATTCTACTCTATTGCACAGATGCGTTGTTTTCCTTTGTAACTACCAGCAATTGCACTATTAGTGGCAGTTTTTTTTATTTTTGCTCGTTCTCGGAGAATACTTTGTTAAAGATTGATACTAAATTTCTTACTAGATTGACTTATGGTCCAACAGGGCGTATACTGCACTAGAACTAACTATTCAGTGTTATAGTGAAATAGAATGTTCATTTGAATGCAATTTTGCACGCCTGTTCAAACATATCAAGTTTTTATTTATATCACATAGTTTTTTTCCATACACACCCCCTTAACAATGGATATAATAAGGAAAGATAGGGATATCTTTCTCGCGAATGCTGCGGTGGAAAATCGGCCCTATAAAGTTCAGCATAACTGACTAGTGATAGCAACCCCAAATAATTCTGTTAGTTCAGTAGTTTCAGAATCTCAAGATGTATCTTAATATTAACCTTCGCTGTAGAATCGGCCCCAGTGCTCTTCAAGCTGTGGAAACGAGAGGACGTCAGTTATTCTAAAACTCTGAGCGCCGAACGTGTGACGAAAAAAATGGAATCAAACGACTCAGAAACAAAACAATAAAGCTCTGAGTGGCACAACCACCATTCCTCCAAGCCGAAAAGGCAAGAATGAGCAAATCAAAAGTGCAGTTTTCGACAATAAGAAGTTTGTTCTTCGAGGAGAGGCAGTTAACATGGCCCACTATGTGGATGTTTTGGAAAGACTTCGAAAAAGGGTCATCAGGACGAGAAAAGATATCTCCACTACCGCATTACCAGTCCGCGAGTTCCTGCACAAAAATTTTCGTCAATAGAAGAAATCTAATCCGCCGTAACAAAGTCTTTGTGAGAGGCCCCAGAAGACGGCTTCCAGGGCGCGTACCGATCATGGTATGTGTAGAGACCCAAGGACAGAACACCACAGTAAATTACATTAAAAAAATGATCGCATTGCTTTTGGAACGCACCTTGTAACTCCGCACCTTGTAACTTCGCAATATATCTCAGTAAAAACGGTTGAAAGGCTTTGGTATCCCAATAAAAAAAGCTGTTACGATCATCCTGCGAGTAGATCAATTTCGAGAAATTGAAAGTCTATGTAAATTTAACATACGTTCGAATACCCAAGAATACCAATACGTCCGTTGAGAAACTGTTACAGACTAGCGACGAAGAAATTATGAATGATCTAACGCATGTGTATTGTATTCTTCACTTTTTTTCGTTTTCTTTGTAATTAACAATTCAGTGATTTGCAAAACTATCATACAACAAGAAATTGCTGAGATGTGTGAATACGATGTTTCGGGCCTCAATTCCAAACTTATGATTGGACGTGCATATGAATGACGTACAGTGCAAGTGCAAGAGGTACGATCCTCTTTAAGTCCACCCAAACTACTGGCTTATGCTGACGATATCGACATCATGGGAAGAACGACACGGGACGTACAAACTGCCTTCATCCAGATCGAGCAGGCGGCCATTAGGGCGAGATCTTGGGCTGCACATCAATGAAGGCAAGACAAAGTACATGGTACCAACGTCAGCACCAAAACCAACCAACTAACAACATCAAACCGCACTGGGCAAACGGGAAGAATAAAGATAGGAGACTACAACTTTGAGACCGTTGATAATTTCTCCTATATAGGGTCGAAAATCACAATTGATAACAGCTACGATGATGAAATCCGCGCATGGTTGTTGTCAGCCAACCGAGCATATTTCAGCTTATAAAAACTGTCCCGCTCGAAACGTCTCACCATAGGGTCAAAGCTCTTACTGTACAAGACAATGATCTTGCCAGTCCTCATGTATTCCTCGGAGACTTGGGTTCTTAGCAAGAAGAATTGCGAACTCTTGGCCGCTTTCGAGAGAAGAATCCTCCGAAGAATTTTTGGCCCCCTATATGAGGATGGATTCCGTAGCCTACATGACGACGAAATCTATGTGCGATACCATGACCGTCAGATTGTGGACAAAATCCGGCTTAATAGGTTACGGTGGGCGAGTCACTTAATATCTATGGTAGAAAAAGAAGACGAGGCAGACCCTGCCTGAGATGGAACGATGGTGTCGGTCTGGACGCCAGACAGCTTTCAGGGATATCGAACTGATGGATCCATATATAAACCTTTCATACCGAAAGCAGTTGTGACGATATCCCTAAAGAGTCAGTTAATAAATATAAGTCAACATATGCTCTCCCTAACAGAAATGACCTTATTCATACTGAAAGAAAAAAAATCAAAACACTTACCTTGTCTGTCTATTTGGTCTAAAATCATATCGATCACAATGAAAGTACCAGTTCGACCAATTCCCGCTGAACAATGAACACAAATTGGTCCCTGCAATAAAAACAAGTTAATGACTTTATCAGACATCAACAGATATTTTTCATACCGGTGTGATACCACTTTGCGCTATTTGGTTTTGTCTAGAATTCACATCTTGTAGAAAATTCAGCACACAACCTGGATCTGATGGCACGCCATGATCAGGCCAAACTTGAAAGTGGTAGTGATATATGTGGCGCTTATCCTGATTTCGCCATGAAAACTGGAACTCTCTAAGCGTATAATCATTTGTTGAACTTTCAGATAAACAAGTTACCCGGGCGGGTCCCCATTCTTTAGTTTGACCTTGGTCTGGCCAATATCTAGCACATTTGTTTTTACCTTAATATTTAAAATTTACATTAATTAGATTGAACTTTTAGAAGAACTTTGATTAATACATACCTCTCTCTATTTCTTTGGTAGTCATTACGATCACACGCGTATTCTCTTGCCAAATCATGTTCCAAAAATCTTGTATAGTATTTTGTAGACAACCTTGTGTTGCAATATATGTCTTATAAAAGTCCTTATCATCTTTTTTTCCACACATTCCAGCTGTTGATAAACTACGCGACGTCAACGATTCACTCCGTTTATGTTTAGGTAGGGTATCTGCTTTTCTAGTACAGTTCGTACAATTTGTCGCTGACGATGTCAGTTTGGAAAATGAAGATGACTTCGCCCTACTCTCACATTGCACACATGTCTTGTTCATTACTTGACAATTTTGACAATTTTTTTGCTGCTGCTGTACAGCTGCACAATTCGAACATAATCCTTGAACGTTGTTTAAACTTTCTGATGAGGAATTCGCACTGTTTTGTTCAGAATCCGGACAAAGGCGAATATAATTTGCATTAATATATTCGGAACCACTAATATTTGGATCACAATCTCTTAGTTTCACACGAGTTTCGTCAACTGAAAACAAATATTTTAAATTGGAAAATTTGGTAAAGAATGTTGTTTAGATTGGAAAGGTAAGCTGCAGTTTGCATTTAACCTCTTCGCATACTTTCCAATCGAAACTAATTTCGAAATTGTTTATCGGCAATACTTACAAGGTAAAATATTTTTGTATCGATTTTTATTACGGTTTTCAATTTTGTAGCCCTCCTTGCGGGGATGTGTGTCGCGACTATCTTGTTGTTGGAGTGATTCAAACTCTTCCCAAAATCCACCCTATTAAAATGATTCGAACATATTAATTTTATCTGGGCATATACGAAAAAGTTTCTCATCAAATACCTTAATTAGTTGTTCCACTCGAGCGTTGATACCTGCCGCCGTAATTCGCGTCGCATTGAAAGGTTGTTTCAAATGAACTACGTTGCCGCATGTTTCAACCATTGGATTTCGTTTATAGTGTTCAATAAGTTCACATAGCGTCGAGAATTGTTCTCCTCCTCCAACATCGTATTTTTTATCCTGCAAAGGCCATGAATTAGAGGGAAATTAAAACTATCTAATTTATGATATTTGAAAACAAAATCAAAAAGAATCGAAAGGAGATTTCTGATAATATTTGCCGGATATAGTTTGTTTGTTTCCTGTTCACACCCACTCCCATTTCCACAATGAGACTGAGCTTCAGTTTCAATATCATCATCATTACTGAATGCTGTGTAAGTGATAAGGTCGCAACAGTGGAGACAAGCACAAAGACGAACACGACACATCCATGACGACGAGGATTCGAACCCAGAGCAATGAGATCAGGACCCAAACGCTCTACTCCCTCAACCATCGCACCGTTGAATACAGTATACATATTATAATTAAATTGCATCGATTTTCTGCAACCATATTAAAACATGAGGCTTAATAATAAAAAATAAGGAGTTGCCAATTTAAGTTCTTTTCGAGACTTGCACAGCTTTGAAAATTAACTGTGCTTGCAATCAAGCAAAAAATGTCTAATTGTTTACTGGAAAATACTCGATAGTAACTAAATTTTAACTGATCGTTACTTTATAAGTGGTGATTAAAACAAGTAATTTGAAGCACCTTTTAATAAATTATGAGAAACCTATTGGACTATTCCGGATACGACTAAGTGATTGGAAATATGTTAATCAATCAAGTGAGAATATTCTGCAATTCATTAACTATGCGAACGGAAAGAGGCCAGAGTCAGGGGATCGAATAGTTGATTCTTCCCTATTGATTAGGTAATATTTTTTCCGGGTCGTAAATATGTAATATTTACAATAACTCTAGTTGTATAAGCTACTGGTTTTTTGTGGTTCAACCAGTGCGAAGTGATCAATACAATCTATCTCTGTTAACAAAGGCTCCAATACCATCATTTATCTTTCGAAATAAAAGTCTTTTATTATTTGCAAATTATATGCTATCATTGTCATGAAAACGCAGGACCTAATAGACAGCATAATTGCTACTTAATCATTATAATTTATTTTCAATGACAGGTAAAAATCTTTTAGATACTGGTGAGAGTACAGCTCGGATTCATAAGAAATACGCTGATGTATGTTTGACGCCCCCAAGTTTATTTGAAGTTCAGTGTTTTTTTATATATTCTGAAAAATAAATCGCACAAGATTGGTGGCAGAAATGTCTGGTGATTTAAAAGGGAGTGTAGTTACGAATAAGATGCGCGAAAAGAGCGGGAAAACGATCTTTGTATTTGTAAATTGTTAATTAGGAATCCTTTAGTCTGTAAATGCACCAAAAAACTGCAACTAGCCCTCCTTCCTCTATGTTCGCCTACTTTGCAAACATTGCAAACTAACCTATTATATAAAAATGGAAGTTGTTGGTATAGATATCCGTTTGTGATCGATAGACTCCGAAACCGTTCAACCAATCACTATAAAAAATGATACATATATGTATTTTTTAATGGAGAAAATTTATACGCTGCATATGCTGCCATAATTTGCCACTAAATAGCGCCGCAACAGATCAACTTGTACACTGTCCACACTATCTTCATCAAAATTGGTATATGTAGTTTTTCATGGAAAATATGGTGGCTATTTCCATGCTTTGGTAAATTCCCCCTAGATGACGCTACTATGGACTACCTTATACAACCTTGAACCAGCTTTCATGACCAAAAATTACTGTTGATTGATGAGACATAAAATTCTGAAAATGGGACATTGGAAGATGAAGCAGGTACACACGGCAAGTCCTAGCAGTCGAAACTCGCGCCTGAAAATAGAACGAATCAGAGCCTCTACTTCAAGAGCTGCTAAAACATGAGAGGAATAAGATCCACACCGAAAATAAAACCGAATAAGAACTACTACTTCAAGAGTTGCTGAAACATCTGAAACGCGAGATGCATGATTTGACAATATGCGACTTTGAGCTTCCACTTTAAGACCTGCCGAAACATCTCAACAACATGATGTACGACTTACAAATCTTGAAGCGAAAGCAAGCTGCTGCAATTTCCGAAGAGCAAGATACACGACGTAAAGCGGTACGCTCATGACAGGCTCGAACGAGATTGAGATTCGATCCCAATAAAGCAGTATTCAATTACAATGAAAGCTACAATTTACAAAATGCGTTGAAATATCCTCATCGATCTAATAGCTATATTGTGCTTACATTGCCGCGTGTTGAATTTTCAATAAAAAATGCCTGACCTGTATTGTTCTATTGACAAGACCAATTTGCCACCACTGACTGGCCCGCTAGATCAACTTCTAACTCATATTGCTGGATCTACTCAGAAAACCAAGCACTTTTTACAGCGTACTCGACGATAGAATGCATGATTTCAAATAGTTTCATTTGGAGCGGGAAATGTTCCAAAATATAGTAACTTTACACTCGCATTCGGGCTCCAGAGGGTTTAGCGTAAATGTCTGTCATGTAGGTATAATCCCACGATCCTCTTCAGATATGAATTGATTTGGAGGTCACCATCAGAGCCTCGCTGAGATTTGCACAGCAGTACTGCTTTGTACTGAATGCATGCGATGCCTATCTAATAAATCTACCGTAAATAAAGAGTGCGGCGACCAAGTTGCAGAGCGCAACTCCAGAGCCATAAGGGAGTTCTGCTCGCGAAATGGACACAACCATAACCACCTTGAAATTCCTACAAGGAGGACAACAACAATTAATCGATTTAGAAGCACATCCTCCAAGAATTCCGTGTCAAGAGCCACTTTATATCAGCCCAACTACAGACTTGCGTCTGATCGTTCTCCTCGAATATTTATTAAAGATTAATACCAAAGGAAAGAATCTTGCAAGACCACTATGCGCAACGAAATGATGAAACTCTACAGTATCTAATCGGTAATAAAGGATCAAGCTGAAAATCTATGATTGAAATGCAAATGGCATCAGCCGGAAAACGTGAGTGCAAATTAAATTAAAGTAAATCCGCCCACACTTTAGGCCAAAGCTTGGCCTTAAATAGAATATTTTACCTATGACCACACCTTCGACTAAAGTATGTGCGCAGTTTACGAATTGGCTGTTAAAATACGTAGCTATCGTGGTATGTCAATATATCTGGTATTGCTTCCATCTAGGTGAAAGATAAGGCCGCATTTAGCTCACACTGAAAGAATCAGCTCCTATGTCCGTTTTTCGGATTAGACTTGCCACCTTGGAAGACAAGTCTTCGACTGGGGCATGTCTCAACCAGATTCTCGCAATACATAAATTTCGGAGGTGGCCACCCGGACAGAACATTGTCCTAAATATTGATAATACTTTGATATTTCGACGTTCTGGTTTTGTTACAACATCACTATTTCTGACGTAACTTTTAAAACGGAGTTCTTAGTGTCAGCAGTGAAACGATGGAGTGTGCTGGAAGACTTTGCGGCCAGTGATCATCAATACATTTCCTGTGAAATGACAAACGGCTTCTCCCAATGTTCTGACATCCGACAAACATCTACCGGGTGAAACGTTGGAAAAATCCACGTTGGAAAATTTGCCTAAGCTCTTTCAAGAAGACCTCAAGACTCAGACGTGGATAGAAGAATTGCAACTGAATCGCTAGTATATTCAACAATGAGCGTCATCACCACAGCTAACAATGCATCGGAGCCTAAAATGAGACTCCGTCACGGGAAATTAGTTTTTGCCCAATTCGGAGGATTACTCAGCGTGCAAGAGAGAGATGAGGTAACCCTGAGGTCCGCAGAGTATAAGCGCACAAAATCAAGAGGCAGAAGGCGGGAACTAAAAACAACGTTAACGGCGGATATAAGCTGGTTACTAAGAAACTCGGTTCCTAACGACCACCCTGTTATATGCAAGCAACGAAGGTGGAGAAAATCGTGCAAGCACTTTTCTCTGTCCACCCCATCCGAGCTAACGCTGTCAACGAGAAGAAGAAAGCTGGGTAATGCTCACTGTTCACTGTAAAATAACAAGAGGAGGCGGCCCTGCCCCTGAAGGACAAAAAACACCCGGACCGGGTAATTTTCCCAGGAAAATGCTTAAACTAGTATCACATTAAACGTACGGGGGTTTTTCCCTCTTGCTGAAAGATTGCGAGAGTTGTGTTGATAAGCATGGATGGCTGAACATGGATTCCCCTTGCTCTGGAGAAAACTGAAGTCGCTGTCCTGACCAAGAACAGGGTTTCCACGGTCTTTCCCATTTAGGTTGGTGATGTCATGGTCTTGTCGAAGCCGGAAGTGAAATACTTCGGTATCATGATAGATACGGAAACGAGCTCCTTCAAGCATATTTGCAACAATACTGACTTGGCTGAGGCGCTATCTATCTCTCCATTAACTATCGTAGTGATTGCGCGTGGAGTTTTCATATCGCCGTCGGGGAGGTACGACATTAAACGTAGGGTGAATGTGAAAGACGAAAGGGTTTCAGAATCAGAGCTTCTCTTGCTTTGGCGAATTACCAGCACACAAATAAGAAATCCTGCCCAAACGTCCCGCAATTAGTAAGTTGCGTATCACTATATATGTGAGCGGTAGATAGAAGGTATAATGGGCTGCCATGTATTCCCTCAATGATCTTCATAGGCAAGTGGGCAATCATTGCGGTTGCAGGCCGTGTACCCGGTAGAAGTTAACATGGGCTTCGGATCCAGCAGCAACAATGAGGGCCTGCAGCTTTCATAAGGGCGTCATTTTCGGGACAAAAACCCCATGATCTGATGTTAAGGGCAATATTTCCTATTAAAATTGATAACTGTCGGCTATCAAAGCAAATTTGCCACAAAGATTAAAAGGTCTGGCCGCGAAACCTTCAAAAATGTTGCCCAAATAACTGCTACAATCGCAAGTGTGCTATTTATGCATTTAAAGAATCATACGATCCCATATCGTATCAGAAGACTATCAGAAAATTATTCCGTATAAAGTAGTTAACTTTTTTTTGCAATACTTTAGTATTCTTTAAAAATCTCTTGACGTAATGAACATCTACAGCTCTGAAATGAATCTTTTTCATTTAATACAGTAGAAAGATTTTTTTCTGCAGGTGATGTCCAAACTACTCATACTACGAATGCCAAATGGATTCTCGAGTATTTCCGTATCTGTGGAAACTTTTATTACAATGCGTACTTCCATTAGTATCTTAACACATGCAATAAAACGTGTTATTCCTCCCAGTCTATTGTCGTAGAGGAACAGTAAAATTATTAGGTATTTTCAAAGTTTTTCATTATAAACTAATGACAATATTTGTCATTAAGAAATTATAGTACTTATGGAATTTAGTCAGAAATAAGCAGAGATAATATATATGCATATCAAACCAGCAATGGTTAAGTAAGCAAAGAAAAAACATGAATACTCGCACATTATTGTAGTTAGGGAACTAAAGTTCCAAATAGCAGACCATTTTGTTATTTTCTTTAAATTGTTCAGTAAAGTACCTCGCTGATTGTACATGCGAGCATACTGGGGATTTTATGAGGAATCCATGAATCTTCAATATTTTTTAGTAAAGAAAGTATTAAAAACTGGTTTCTATCCGTTGTTTAAATTATATAAAAGTACTTTACATCAGTGTTTACTAAGATTAATGGGGCTGAAATTAGAATTATGCAAATTTATTCGAGTAGTATTTTTAAAATTAGTGGCTGGACTAGAATTGTGTTGATAGTAACAATGATTGAGAGTTACGTGGATAGCCTCATTTAAAAGTCCGTCGAATGCGTATTGTGCGGTCTAAGCATTACTATTTATGCGACTAGGGTCACCACGGAAAATTACTGTATTACTAACGACGGACAACTAGTTTTTGGTACATTTTCCACTTAGCTTATAAATTCATGTGATATAAGATTCTTTCCTGGTTTCCCAAATTGGGTAATTGTAGACTATAGCAAAGGAGAGGATTCAGGAGTCCTATGGCTGCATCCACTTGATGTCGGGCCCATTTTTTTGTTCCACGAACCCCTCGTTTTATGCTAAGCACCCATGCTTTCAAAAACCAACAACGAAGACTTCTCACGGTTTCGTTCAGGGCAGAGGCAACTTGTCAGACGCTGTCTCAGCTCTGTCCTGTGAGCGGTGTGACCCAAACGGTTCGCAGATGCTAACGATCCTTTTTATACATTAACAAAACACAATATGAGTGCGGTTATGATCAGTATAAATTCAACATAGTTTGACCAAAGTTGACTAGAGCTAGATTTTTCGTTTCATGATTGAGGGAACCTAAGTCCATATCCACTCGATGTCGGAAAACATCAAATCCTTTCTCATACAAATTTTGAAACTTCGAAGTCGGATCCACCCCCACAAGGTAGAAGGGATTCTGTTTGTGAAAACTTTTATATATCATAGTTGACTGAGTATAAGACTTTTCGAAAGTGGATAGCTTTTTCAGACTGTTTTACCAGTCAAAAAATTGTATAAGGAACGAGACCAATGATAGCCTCAAAGTGCAATATCAGGCGAGTATACCCATGACATCCCCAAGCTCCAACAGCTTTTGGCATGTGATCAAACTAGTGTGTGGCCTCGCGTGACGTGATGGAATACAATGCCTTGGATGTTTTTCTTTGATTACACCATTCAATTAGTCAAACTGGCAACTGTGTCATCGTCACCTTGTGTTATATTAATCCTACCTCTCGAAATTGACGGGCACGCTTTTTGGTTTAGGGTAAACTTAATGTGACAGCTATTGCTACCATTTCCATGGAGTCTTCATGTCATAAGTTATTGTTCTATTTTTTTAAGATAAAATTCTCATGACTTCGAACCTCTCTATAGGCTGTTGTGAAAGCTAAAGATCTCTATGTCACCTGAAAACATAGATATACATAGGCAGATTGTCGTCAACCGGTTATTCTGAAAAATCTATCACATTTCGCATCATTGGATATCTGCTTTGTTGGAATGATCTTTGGATATGAGGTTTTGGTAATTTAATGGAGACGACAGACCTTTCTTATGAGACTTCAAAATATACAAGTTCGCCAAAAGCAGTTTTCTTATCTTGAATAATTGCCCGTATACCAGATACTGACGAAAACCTAAGCAATATCCAGAAAGACAGTCGAGCGATATTTCTTTTCGTTGAAAGCTTGCGTGACTGCCGAAACAATACGGTGAACCCGTCCTGCTGTGCCGAGCTTTACACAAAAGCCGTAAGCTGGGCTTGCAATCGTAATAATTACTAACGTTTTTCACTTTCGGAAAGTAACCAATATGTGCCGCTGAATTGAAAACGCTAGAGTTTTGAGGAAGTGAAAAAAGAACTGTCTGACCATTTTGCTGGTAATTTGATCCTGACCATATACTCTTTTGAGCATTCTAATATTCTGAGATGCATTTTAAGCTATAAAAACGTTTAGTAATAAAGGAAGAAGTTGACCTTCGTTTTCACTAAATATAAGCTGAAAACATTTTTGTTGTGAAGAGGCAGCCGTGGCGGCAGTGTTCTTTCTATTGTCAAATTTCTCAGTGTTCCACAGAGTATGTCCGTGTCCTTTGTCAAAGGGAAACCTTTGAAGTAGTTCTGCGTACCTTGCTGGGTTTCGTGGTCCTGAGCTTTTTGGAGGTGTTTGTCGCTGCTAATAATTCAGCTTGTAGTCTTGAAGGGCAAGGTATTCGTCAAGTATCTTATAGATTCCTTGTTTTGGGGGTCATTCCTAGGATACGAGTCACCTGAGTCATCTGAAATGATCGTCACCCTGTTGATTTGTTTTTGTAGAGGCGAGTGCAGCCAGATACAGGATGTTGGCGAACCTTTTGGTGGCGACTGTAGGGGTATTAGATTTTTAAGTCAGCTATAGGTTCAACCGTTAGAGTTTAAATCGATGAAAATGTGGATTTTACAACAATCGATCGATCAATAAGTAATATGCTCACAGGAACTAAAGTTATAATCTATCTTACCGATTGGCATATTCCAACTATTTTGGTTGACTACTCAGGAGCTGCAGTGATTATATCTCGCTGCAATCTCCCACAGCTATAAGCTCATTGTCCAGAATCAATAGAATCGAAACTGTTTATAATGATTAATAATTAATAATGATAGTTCGTCGATCATCCTTGCCACGGGAAAATAAGTCGCTTACAGGTGATTGGTTAAATAGTTTTCAAAGACATCCTCCGTCTATAAATGATCTCTTTGAATGTTCATCTCAATATTCTCGAGTCATCCATAAGCTATAGATAACCAGCCTAGTGGAATCTTTGTAGTCGTGTCATATTCGAGACTTCCGGCTTAAAATAGATTTCATAAAACACGTTGTTTTGCCTGATGCACCTCATCTTCCATGCGAACTGATGCTTATATTTTGCCTTGGACCTTCAATATTGCGGCCTTAGATAGAGTCCATGCTTCTCTGATATAACATAGCGCAGGTCTGATCATTTTCTAGATGTAGACCTTCGCCAATCTGGGTATCCATTGAGCTTTATTCACCAGCTAGATTCTTGTTTTTGCCTCGTGTATTTCATTTGGGTCCTTTGATAATTTACTTCCTAAGAACGAAAAGTTGCCAACATTTTCAGAACTGCATTCACACGATAATAATATCCCTTACTTTAACCTTTCTATTTCCTTGGCTGCCATATCAAGGCCTACTAGCATCTCTTTTCCATCCAGAAAAAGTCGAGATAAAATGGTATTATCGACAACATATATTAACGTATATGTCGGGCTTAAACAGTAGCGTCCTGCTGGTATTGATAGTGAGCTTTCTGGCTACATACTTGAGCGTTAAATTAAAAAGTATATGGATTAGAACGGCTCCTTGTTTTAGCCACGTTTCAGTGACAAATGGGCTTGTTAGTGTACTCCGAACACGCATTTGAACTATCGCATCCGAGTATGACGAATTTTATGAGCCCCACTAGTTTTGCTGCAACATCATCATAGTAATATTTTATAATGTGCTGAGCTATTAACGGTAATTCTTCTTGAAGTCTACAAATATTTGGTAGACACCAACATTATACTCCATTACTCCATTATGGTACGTCGGTTAACCTCAAAACCGCCTTGAATTTCATCAATCAAGCCTTCAGTATAAGGTCTAAGTCTCTTCTCCAAAATTTGGTCGAATAATTTGTAGGAAGTGTATAGTAGTGAAATCCCTCTGTAATTTTCGCCTATAAGTTTGTCGCCTTTTTTGTGGATGATTTTATACCGTCATCTGGATGCTTCTTTTCGAGTCTGAGCTACTACGGTAGTCTTCCTCTTCTCCCTTTCCTGAAAATTGCTTCAACCAAACCCAGAAAGTAACCAGGCTCAGATTGCTCAGCAACCCAGGATCCTCTACTTGCGAACAAGGAGACAGGAATTGAAAAGGACAGACTAAAATCCAACTTTCATATTTATAGACCGTAACACTGATAATAAACCATCATGGAAGAGTTCCTTTGCATTTTAGTTGAGACCATTTCATCACTTCCAAATTAATGGAGATATTGCTTAAAATAAATTACCGTAAAAGTGCCTTGCTAATTATGCTAGGATATCCAAATGGTTAAGTAATTCGAGCACTAAGTTTTCGTACCAAGAGATCGTTATGTTAAAATTTCACTGAGTGTAGGTTATCAGGTGACTCATCTAAAAGACAATGAACGAGAATCGAGACGAAGAGGTTGCATTGGATCAGTGACGTAATACGCCACACATCACATCCGAAACGAGGATATCCGTGATTGATATAGAGTTGTGAGACAGTCGTCATCAATGGTATGTTCATGTAATTGCACTGATAAGAATTTGCTTGCCAAGAATGTTCTGAACATGGAAGTCGATTAGAAACGACCAAAAGGTCGACCGAAACAACGATTTGATTTGATTTCTTCAATTATGTGGGTTCTTTTTCGTCTTATTTTCTATTGAAAAAAAAGACAAATTTTTAAATGCCGAATAATGAGCCTTTATTCCTCATATACCGGTATTTCGAGGACCAGTTTTCCTCTTCCTCAGTGAGTTTTTGGGTGACTGAGGTCTGGTCCTACTGGTATATGAAGAATAAAAACTCATAATTCGGCATTTAAAAAATAAAATTTGCCTATTTTTTCATTATAACGATTTGAGAGCCTAGTGACTCCATCAAAATGGTACAAACAATCAAGACCCCCCCCCCCCCTGAATGGGACAAAGGGTGAAAGCGAAATTAACTCAGCGGTGAATGATTACCTGCGCCCAATCTCAGCAAAGCGAATTCTGACCTCTCTATTTCGCAATCGATTATTGATGGGAAATAGAAGCAGAACCTACAAATTGTTTGCAGCAAGGTGTCTACGGTCAGTATGACCCTAGCAAGGATGATACTGAATATGAATTGTGAACTCTATCGTGCTCTATCAAGTGAGGCAGCTGTATATAGGAAATGTGATCGTACAAAAAAAGTCGATCTTTACTAAGAAATTTCCCTCGGATCAGTGTACCTTATGGACCCCACGAATGGCATAACATGCACTACATTAGCATGCATAACTTTAGCTAGAAACTTTGCCTGATTATACCGCCTGCAATGATATAAGAAAATTTTGCAGGAGATAAAAAGCAGAAGGGTGATATCAGAAAATGCAATGGACAAAATAACCGCAAAAATGCAAATGAAAGATGGAATACAATCATTTTCATGTTAAACTCCATCAAAAGTAAAATAAAAGCAAAGAGGTCGGGAGAGCAGGAAGTTTTTAGTACAATCAACGGAGGAAAGAATAGTTAACCAAACTTTAGATTTGCCCTACGACGTGGTACTTTTACGGTAGTTCCGCGAAAGAATTGGTTTGAATGGTTACATCAGGAAACAAACAATGAATTGATATCGTTAAGCTTTACTATTTCTTCCACAAAATTATGAAAGGTTAACAAGTTCGAGAAGAGCTCAATAGAATAAAAATCAATTTATAATGAGATTAAGTCAGTAGTAATCAAATCAAATACTATAGATAAAAAAATTTAAGAAACACAATGAATATAGTATCAAAAACGTTGACTAAAGAAATATTTTTTTTGCTCAGTTAAGAGGTGTAAGGCGCATACCAGTTAAACCCAATGATCTACGAACTTTACGATAGTCATAGTCTATAGAATTGAAATCAAAACTTTGATATCTCTAGATTAGTAATAATCTACTCTCAACAATATTTTTCTTTGTAAGGAAAGGAATACCTCATTGAAAAGTGTGATATTTATAGAATCAATTTATTGCACTATTTTATACTCTTGATCTACTGAGAAAAGCTTGAAATAGGTCGAAACCGGCCAGATTCAATACCATATGAGGGAAGTTACCGCAATTACTATAAAATCATTCAACCTTGCCGTAACCCGCCATACACACATCAATTTATATACATGCATATTGCTTATTCAATTGAAAGAGTAATCAAAGTGAACAGATCAAATAAGCCTGGAGAGTAAACGAAAATTCAAAGTAATTAAAAAATATTTAGTTAATTGATCAATGAATTGAAGCATCAAAATATTATTTATGATAAACTTCCGCAAAAGATGGAAAATAACATGAATAGTTTATCATACTTTTGCAGCTTATATTGCTATTTACTTTTGCTTTGATCTACATCTAGATTTGTTGCTCTGACAGAACGTTAACGACATACAGTCGGAAGGCATGGCGGACATACTTCTCAATTATAATCTATTCAAGGTTCTGTAAATAGTTCTACATAAACACTTTGAGTCTTACCTGCCATCGAATCATAACGTGTGTTACTTTGTCGTCAGTCCTCACAGATAACACAAAATCACCAGGTTTACTTTGAGATTCACGAACTAGGAACGATCCACTTTTACCGCGTTCTAGTATCAGTTTTTCAGCTTCCTTTCCCGACAGATTTCCATGAAACCATCTGAAAATCATATTGGAAAAATAGAAAAATATTAATGATTGATTAATAGATACAAGTAGTTATGACAATCATATTAATAATATTATATAAATGTACAATTCAATTCTACGAAGGTTGGCGCATACTAAAACCGGAAGTAATCAGGTTCAATTGCTTAGATATTGAATATCTGCAACAAAAGAAACTTTACTCATATGTTCTGCTGGTTTTCCACTTGAGTTAAGCTCGCAGCGATGATCACTGATCAACTGAGTGGAGAATAAGTGGGTTTCCATGAACACTTTTTTCACGTTTAGATGCTACGTGAGTGATTCAGTGCCACTGATCATGTCATGAGGAAAATTTAGAAAATTGAAGTATCCGTGTGAAGCTGGGGTGCAAAGCTTTTTCTATCAGAAATCTGTAGTTTGCAGATAAACTCAAGTGAGGTGCGTAGAGAACACTTTATTACTCATTAGAATTGTCGAAAGTAACGTAGGCAATGTTAATTGATTGTATACTACGTAAACAACTAATGGCATGACTGAGGCTCAGGAAATTTTTTTGGGACTAGAGAATAGTATGTTTTACAAGATTGCTATAATTCCACAATTTTATATTATTTATTTACTTTGTTAGGTGCAATATAGTCTTGAATGTGTTCATAACATATTTTATTTTGAATCCTTGACGATTGTCATTTTTTCAATGGATTTATTAAGGGGTATAATAAATAATAAATAAATATAATATAATAAATTGGCATCCAAATATAGTATATCCCTGAACATCGAATAACAGAGAAATTAACAAATTCCAGAAATTATACAGAAAAATGGTTGCCATTGAAATTACCAGAATTTATTAGAGATTCTAAGTCCAGAAAGTACGACAACTTTTGAAAATTTTATGTGAAATGCTAATGTCGCTCTAGTAATTAAGCCACGTGATCAGCTTTTGCCATACAAATATATACTATTGTGTATTTGGATAGTCTATATCAAATCCATTAAATGCAAAGCAAAAAGCTTAGTCCTTCATGAAAAACTAAGGTTAAAATAAAAACATTCGTTGTCGCCGTCGGTGTCTGTAAATGGAGTAAGTAAACTTGCAAATCAAGTTTAAGTCCATCTATAACACATAAACACTTGTAGAATAGGAATAGATTTATAAATATGCAATTCCACGGTTCACATATATGTTTGAACGTTGCTCTCACAGCCGGAGAGGTTATATAAGAAAAGATGTTACACTTATTTTTTCGTAAAGACAACTCTATTGTTTGTAAACAAAGCCAACACATGAAAGTAACACATTTGTCTCTTATGTAACACATTGAAGCACATTTGTGATCACTGAAGTGGTTGAGTTTCGAAATGATTTTGAATATTTACTTCAATTAAATTAGAGTTGTTAATCGAAAATTGTTAATCGAAATTTTTCCAAAAGTTAAATCCATGGCGGTATCACATTTGTTGACTTTTTTATAGCACACAAATAACATCACCAACAAATATCACTTGGCTTCAAAACTTTGCTTTATGTATTCAAACCAAAAGGGAATAGGATAAACTAACAACGCATTTCCACACAATTGGAAAACTTTTCAGTTAGCTCAATTACCGTTCGTGGATATTCTTTTTAGGTCTGCTTTTGGCTGCCCTTCCATAACTACTCAACTTAATATAGAACATGGTGGATGAATATAGGAAATCCTCTACTCTCCAACGCAGGACTATGTATTTACATGTGGGTTGACAGGCGAACTGAATGGATACCACACCGAAAATATTGAAATGTGATGTAATTATCATGGATCGATACTTATTTCATAATCCTCATTCAATCTGAACTAGGGGAAAATTAACTCATGCAGCTATTTGTTTACAAAAAAAGCAACAGGCGCTACATTTCCCGATAAATTGGGAATTTTATGATGATGATAATCTCAATGAGACAAAATCCGTTCATTGAAGGGATTATTGTGTTTGTGGAAGAGCAATGTGCATTTCAAAGGCCATTGATATAAAATCAATTTTCCTTTCAGTAAGAAAGTTTCATAATTCTCTAACCTAATAAGAACCTATTTATTTCTATGGATAAGCGAATATAAAAAAAAACTGAATAATGACGTCATATGACACAATATCTACTGATATAACAAGCAGGTAAATTTAACATCGCAACATACCTTTAGTAATTTTTATTTGGTTTACGATGTGAAATGCCCGTTTTTCTCGCTTCAGTGGGGACAGATCTAACCCAGAGGTCATATCCTACTCCTTCGTGTTATATAAATTCATTCTGTGATACCCCATCACTTTTTTTCCTCAACCCGCATTAGTTTGCCTACACTAAACAAATGCTCTTCGTGCCTATCGAATTCATCAAATTTTTGTCGCCCTCTTTATCGCTTTTAACAGTAAAATACATTGGGTGATCCTATATGGTTTAAGCGTTTTCACATACGTGGCAGCACTTAAGTTATCACCTAACAAGCTTAATATAGCAACTGTCAAACGTGATATGAATTACTTCTTAAAGTGTATTCAAAATGACGTTTTTGATACCAACAAAGCAAGATTTGCGGGAATTTTTTTGCGGTACCTTTTCACCAATAAAACTGCCGCTGAAACGCATCATATATGCGTGGATATTGAATTCGCTGTTCATATGAGTTCACTTTGTATGATGGCCGTCATCATGGCGCAACAACCGGTATTGGGTCTGGGCCTGTCTTACTAAGGAACTCCAGACATCCCGGTTTTGTGCCAAGGTCCACTAATTCGATATCCCTAAAAGCTGTCTGGCGTCCTGACCTACGCCATCGCTCCATCTCAGGCAGGGTCTGCCTCGTTTTCTTTTTCTACCTTTATAGACTTTCCGTGCTGGATCATCCTCATCCATACGGATTAAATGACCCGTCCACCGCAACCTATTGAGCAGCATTTTATCCACAACCCTGACGGTCATGGCATCGCTCATAGATTTCGTCGTTTTGTAGGCTACGGAATCGTCCATCCTCATGTAGGGGGCCAAAAATTGACGATGACGCCATACACGTCTTAAATGGCTATAAATTCACGTGAAATACAAAATTTTCACTTTCTATAACTTTGTTAATAATAGTTGCGTTTCCTTCAAATATTTCAAAATTGTGTATTATATTATTATTTATAATGGTTCCAAATTGTATACTTCTATGAGCTACTTAAGTAGTAGTAAATTTCTAAAATGCGGTAATATGCTATTATTAATTGTATTTGTGCAGGTATCGAAATGGGACGTATTATGCGGCCTAGATTTTGTATAGGTGCACCATGGTGATTTTTCTCTGAGAACGAAACCTGTTACACTTTTTGGGACACACATTTTGAGCCCTCACCCCACCCCACGCTTCCCTCAATATCAGAAATCAGATCAGTTTCGAAAAATACTTATCAAGCTCTTTCATTTGATACCTCACACGACCATATTCTGTGAAAAAAATTACATCTCCCACTTGCTGTATGTATAGGGATTCACAGACCACATAAATTTTGTAAAAATAGCCCCAGCCGTTTCAGAATAAATCGAGTGTGACAGACAGACGGAGAGCTAGACATTGAATCGATTGTAACAAGGTTTCGTTTCACACAAAACACGCACAACACACAAGTGGGAAATAGATAGCTCGGTGCTTCAGATATGAAAGACTTCGTGTTCATAGGTGACGGAGGTGCACGGCAGTTTCATTTGTACGTACCTGGTAGTGTATTCTCAAAACTACCCACTCCATGTGGATATATTTGGAGGGGAAAAGTGTACAGTTCCTGACAATTTTATATCGCAAAATGATGACATTCACTCCACCCGTTAGTAAATGAAAAAAGTTAGTCCCTCAAAGGCATAGGTCGATGCTTCGAGCAATAATAAAAGCTTTGTATAACAATTGACTTTTGTTATTGCGTATCTGTTCTGCCAAAAAGAAATGTCAACTCAAAATCTGAAAGAGAATTTCAACGTGAAGTTCACGCAAATCGCTGTTACACTTCCCAACAACTACCATTTTTTGCTGAAAAATATTGTCTTCTTTGCCAGCCGAGCGGGGTTCAAGCGATTGGGGAATATTTGATAGATCTTAAGATCTCTAGCAATAATAATTAATGAGGTAAAACGGTGAACCTTCTCTAAGAAAAGTTAGATAATGTAACGAACGATTAGTAACTTCACAGTAGAGTCTAATAAATTCGTTTTCAGCAAAGTATGTCCTATAATTATTAGAGTAAACGGGTTCTTTAAAAGCTCCTTTATGGATAAGAGGTGTCTTAGAAGGCCACTATCTGATTCGTTTGTTCCACGGAAGGCATCACAAAATGCGAAGCGTCCGATCCGCAATTGCCTACAATTTCGAAGAATTTGGAGTAAACTTACATCGTGTGGAGCAAAGTTAGAAGCCTATGCATCTTTAGTTACGGAGAAGCACCCAAATCGATAGGACACGGCGAATGCGCCATTAGTGTAGCGAATTCTCAACTGAAAAACGCCATCGTGGTTCTCATTAATACATCCCAACTGAGGAGAAAAGCATGTTCCCTTTTGTTAGCCCACGGACCCCTAATTTTGGACTAAGCATCCAATTTAAAAACAAGTCCGAAAACCGGAAGCTGGACGCTTCAGGTATGAAAGGTTTTGTGTATTTCTTGTATAAAGGCATTTGAGTGTGTATTTGCCCCATTAGTACATAGCATGTAATATATGCATGTATTATGTGAGAGTATCCGCTTTCCGGTAATATTGGCATTCATAGTCTTGAATTTGCAAAGAAACGACAACTTTGACCTATTATAACTTTGTTAGTAATAATGCAACTTCCACCAAATTTGGTAGGATCATGCTCTATGTTATGGCCTGAAAGGATATCGGTATGGAAGGTATAGTGCGTGCCTTTTGATTTTTTTCAGATTTTTCAGTTGGGTGGTTTCTGAGAATGGGCCCGTTCAAGAAATGATCACTTTCGACCTCCTGCGCTCCTGACCTTCCCAATAAATTTCAAAACTAAGAGCGGCTTCGGAAAGTACTAACCTATAGAACCTACAGACCTTTCATTTGATACCCCACATGACTATATTTGGTGGAAAAAAATGTACACCCCTCTTTTGCATGTATGGGGACCCCTCTTAAATTCGACGTAAAAGGATGTAACTCACTGTATGCGTGAGCGTTCACAGTTCCCACCTTTTCTCCAAATTATTATTGGTTTGGGAGTAGCGTGACCCAGGTGTTATTTAGATAGATCTACAAATATAACACGAAGTGGAAGAAAGTTTCTTTCCAAATAATGACGGGCTAAGAACTCGCTTAATCCTAAAATGAAAATTATTTTAGTTCCGGTCGGAAAGCTACAACATTATGATGTGCAATTGCTACTGTGAAGTTTAAGCGTAAGGTAAACAAAAAGTCTGAAGTTCAGAAACAGTTCGTAATATAGGTCAAGGAAGTAAATTGGTTGATAAGATAGATTTTCACAGAGTTGAAGAAAGTTGGCCAAAAATTGGTAGTCACACAATTTGGACCAGACTCCATTCTCCATCTGATTGACCTTGCTGAACATTTTGCTTATAAACTATTGTATTCTGAAATTTGTATAATAGGTTGGCTATCAGATAACTGCGTACAACATCGCTCACACCCAATAGAGGAAATATAAACATTCTGATAGAAAAGGAAGAGATAAATACACCCCGACAAACTTTTCCTATTTTCATCTACGTAACTACCATCCTTCATTTTGATTTTGTTAGTGCTCAGCGTTCGTTCATATTATTCCCAACACAATTCTAATAATGCCGCCATAAAACAGTGGTCGGAATTGAAAGAACCATCAATAAAAATTCAATGACGTAAATTATATAAAATCATTATATTATACGAAATGTGAATACTTAATTAGATGCAGACTGCGCAATACGAAACAGATAGGAACAATTGATAAAGACTTAATTGATATATTCGGCAAATGAAATTGCCTGGGACTTTGGACATATGTCAATATAGGAGATGTTGGGCATTTCAACTAAAGTATCCGGTAGTAATCAATATTAATTTAGGTCAGGATATGATAATGAAACGATAATTGTTACCACCAGGCGATATTCTCATGTTCACACCCCTTATTGTTGTCAATGCAACAAATCTAAAAATGTGATAGATTAGGAACTAGAATTATTTTTTGAAATCAAAGTAAGAAATAATTTAAATAGAAAAAGAAAGTGAAATCCAGTTATATCAACCTTTAATTTAAAAAAGTATTTCTAACGATAGCAACTAATTACAATGTATTAACGTTGATGTTTCCGGTGCCGGTAAAACCCATGAAAAACAAGACCCGTGCAAAGCCAAGAAAAGCCCCGTAACCATTTTCTCGTAACATTTCCATTTATACATATCGAAATTTTTCAATGAGTTTTCAGAATAGACACGTACTAATTCATACTCACACGTTATATAACGCTAATGTGAAGATGTTGTTTAGAAATTGGTTTAACATTTAGTTTAAATTACGAAGCGTGTAGCCTAGACAAAAAATAAAACTAAGCTCACTTATAGTCCACGTTCGGAGCAGCTCGGAAAAATAAAGTGTTTTAATTGTTATTGTTTCGAAAATCGTTAATAAAAACTTAAAGAGCGATTTTAATTTTTATACTTAGTCTCTGCTCTTTTGCATATGATCATTAGTTCATACACTCGTTGCCATTGGCTCAACAATATTGAATTGATTTGAAATCAAGCATCTGACGTAAGACCCCTGACCAGTGTAGGATGTTAAATATATGAAAATCCCTGAAGCAACAAATTATTCGGTGACCTGGAGCGCATTTTTCATTGAAACTCGAATTTGATTCGACCGTTTTCTTTCAATAAATTTTAAAATGATCGCCAGTATTTAGGCGTTGGTCTTATGAATCACGACAGGCCAAGAGAAATATGTCCATAATTTCTAATAAGATCCTAATTCTAAGGATTTTACGCCAATCTGGAAGATTAATTTGATATCTGTGCGTATACATATGTACAATTTTCAAACTCATTTACTATTTTTTCTGCCATTTTCAGATTTTTTTTCATTTCCTCTAAAAAATGTAAAGTACTCTCAGGACCTGGCTTTTCGTCCAGTAATACAGATAAACTTCTGGGATGCTACCTCACCAAATAGATGATTACAACCACTATAGCCACAGAATACGATGAGTATGATATTTTTGAGGCTATCAGCGCATAACCTTAAATGTGCCTTGAACAGATCTGAACTTATGCTCTCTGGTTTTCATTAAAATTGATCAGATAAGATGGTGCAGTTCAAATGTACAGATGAATGTAAGTTCAAGCCGGTTTTCCCACAACTTTGAAATCAGAGTGAGTTTTGAGCCTATACTTAGCTAATTACAAATCTCCCTAGGTTATGTTTCCATACCTTTCCGCACAGGAGAGCTTGTACAAGGCATGACCATAGTATCTAATCAGCTGTGGAGAGTTAGGTGTCAACTGATAAGCTTATCGCATGTTTTTAGATGTTACCTTGAGATTTGTATTCTTGACTTCTTATTTTGGTACACCCACTGTTCTTAGTGTTTAGGATTATAATCACTTTTTTTAATAACAATTGTTGCTCATTGATCGTACTCTTAAGTAAGTCCAATAATTGAAAACTAGTTGCAATTGTTTTAGATCGTGTTGCATCTTTGTTGAAGCAACTTGTTAAAATCTACAATAAAGCACCTGCCACTTTTTCTACTAGAGAAAAGTGATACTATACTTATATGCTGAAATAGTCCCCCTAACGTAGAATTCAGAAAAATTGGAATCTACCAATAGCAATGAAATGCCTCAGAGTCCATATTGGGAAGGAACATTTGGAATTTTGTTGCAACTCGATGTATGTGCAGTTCTTCAGTGAAAATTTGACGACCTGGCCCAATTGAGATTTCAATTTCATCAGCGGGTTCGATGATCGCCAGATGTCGACACGCATTCCTTTGTGTGTGATCGATTCATACCAGATATTCTGATTGAGAATTACCATCAACTAGTTTTGAAATTCAAAGTTTCATTGCCATAACTCTTTTAAACTTTTACCGAGTTTTACCTTAAATTTCACTATATAGGATCGTTCAAACAATTTGCAAATTGTGAAGATCGGGGCAAAAAGCACAATTAACACGGTAACTAAAGCTATGTTAGAGTTCAAAGAAATAATGACTGTGTCTACTACACCCCTTGGACAACGCACATCTATCGCCTCATGAAGTTCAGGAGATGGCAGTTGGGTAAGCAGTGATGCCAAAAAGGAGACGGGATTTACAAAATATCTGAAAGAGGTATTCCTATCCTATTTGTTATAAATGGACAGTCGACCTCTAAATTTACCCAATGTAATACGAAGTTGATCCAGTTATTAAACCGCAAGTGAACCTAAAAGGGCACGACAAATCCATCAGGACATGACTTCATCATAGGAAGACTGATGAAGAAACTTGCACAAACGGCTATTAAAGGACACCACTATTTAAAAAAAAAATTGGATTTTTGTTTTCGTTTTTATATATCTCGATTTCAAGTCCATATCTCAAATATTTTTTTAGTTACAGCCATCGGAAGAGCAGCCGCTAATTGCTTCGTAAGTTGCATTATCTTAGAACCGTACCTCGGCCATTATTCGGGCTCTTCGAAAGACGGTCGATCAGCTCGAAGAGAGGCGTCAGCCACCCTACAGGTATCTTTCGAAAAAGAGGGAGGTATATTGCATGGGCCTGCAATAGCAAAATAAGAGCAGATATGGCATTTCTCGATTTATAATCATGAAACCAATAACTTAAACTTTATACGCGTTTATCTCGAAACTACATTTTTCAAATTGTAACTCGAAGGCAAATCAGCCGATAGGTTTGATTCAGGTTGCAAGTTTTTTAATATACTATTTATTCTTCCATACCATGAACCGTCAGTTTTACGGTCGAATAAACAACGTAATGTAGGCCAAAAAACATCAAATTTTTGGGCGAAGTTTTTAAAAGTTTCGAAAATCGCAGCATATCTACTGAGAAACAAAATAGTTTCTTAACCCCAGTTTTGTTTTTGAAGGATGAAAAACTCCTTTCCAGTATAGTTACATAGAATTTTGAAATATTTCCTCTTGGAACGCCAATAAAAAAGCTTTATGCCTCTTTATAAGATAAAGCAATTGAACGGAAACTTTTGAAAATGGTATAATTTTCTTTTTTTATGTGAACAATGGCCTGAGGTGGCCCAGAAAACCATTGCACGCTGTCCGAAAGTGGGTCGCTCTGTAATATTTTGCCCATTCCCGACGAAGCCGTTGCTTTAGATGATTGTTGCTGGTGTAGCTTTTAGAGCTAACATTGTCTTTCATTCTTTTCCTTCCGCTGTTACACGGACTTCGTTCAATTCCCATGTTCACTTTTCAAACAATTTCTGGTACAGTTGCAATTTTTTCGATTTCGACTACAGCAGTGTCCATCACGGCAACGAGCTCTGGAGCGAGACACAAATGATTTATCTACAAATAACCACTTCTGATGTTCTTGCCAAATATTATACAAAGTAACCACACTTCTAAATTCCATCGCGGATATGAATGGTTTTCAGCTTATAGCAGTCAGAAGTTTGTTTCAGTTCAATTGGCTCACCCTGTCGAGGCTTGAATTTAAATAGGTATAAGGCCAACGATTTTCTTGTGGAACTCTTCTAGGATAAATTATGTTAAGGGACTGGATGAACTACAGGTTCCTCGTATGTATGTATTATTATTAGCGCCTATCCAGACAGTTTCGTGCCTGCGACATTTACGGGATTTTGCAAATTTAAGAATGCCTCCTAAATGTATAGAATGCGTACGGAACTGATAAGAAATCTATGCAAAACCGCTAGGTTATTCAAAAGCCAAAACTCAAAAAATCCGGTGCTAGTTTAAAAACTTTGAAAAAAATATGCTTCATCGTGTGAAAAAATAATTAAAGCGAAAGGTGCTTACAGGAATTGAAAAAACCATCACTTATTCAAAAAATTCCATTTGGTCAAAAATAAATTGGTAGTTACAGAGGATATCTAGATAAATCGATTTGTACTCAAACAGAGGTACGTTCATTCAGAATTAACTGCAGCATTCCCACAGTGCGAAGCGATGAGATTTCATGTAGTATATTTTTTCACCGACGCTAGGAATACTGTAGCTCATCATGGCATCAAGGCATATTTCCTTTATATAGTTGTATCTATATTTCGTTATCTACGATATTTTGGGGATATAGTCCCAGAAAGCTTTGTGTGTTAAGGGGGCCACCTTTCAAAAAAACGATTTTCCAAAGACATGCCTTATAGGAACGTATATATTGTACCTGTAGAAATAACGTAAGAATATTATATACGTCTGCCAGCGGGCTAGCATAACTTAAAAAGAGAAGTGCTAAAAATTTTGAAGTGCCGCAATTCTCCCGTTTGTTCCCCAATATTCTTGATTCTGGTACGTGCTATAGAGGCTACGTTAAACTTCAATTTTCATTGAAATAAATCTTTCCATGAAACCAAAAGTGCTAAAAAGAATATTAAGAGATACCAGACGGCTCCCTTAAGATCAAGCATGAATAGAGTGTTAAAAAAAATGCACGGCCTTGAACGCACACAATAGCTGCCATCTTGCAATATCTTTATACATTCGGTTGTATATTGCCACAGCTTAGTAATATGTAGATATGCCGTACTTTTTTTAATTTTTTTTATTGCATTGCACGTTCCAAATGAGCTTTTCAACACCAACTAATCAGACATTGACACACATTTTCCGAGAACGCAAAAAACGCAAAAAAAAAAACGATTTTCCTAAATGACAGATAAACATATATTCACGTTGGATCTTAATATACATTGCGCACTTATCTAAAGTTTGCCATATTTGCTTAAAATTCATGTATGGCACGTATACTAGAAGAATGTGTTGCTAATAAGAATGCTAGTAACAACGACGCCACGTGCACAGTTGCAAAAAGTTTAATTCTGATTGAACAAAGTAAGTTATCTAACACTCGGGAATGGATCCTTTCTTAACTTACGTGTTTCTTGTAGAAGTTAATGTTCAAGAAATGTATACTCAATGAGAGTAGTTGAATTTGTCTTTACTGTGGAACACATAACCATAATTTGTAGCTTTTTATTTTTCCAATTCAGACGAAAACGATTTTTTGTTTTTATTTATCAACTGTCTCTATGATGCGATCCACACTTCAAAGACAGAACAGCACGTCCTGCGCACGATATTATGAATTATATATTGAATGAAACTAAATAACAAAAGAAATAACAAAAAAAAATGTTCCTTATTTTGTTATGTTTTCAACATTTCGTAGATTACACCTACCCCATACTATATAGGCCATATTCTCCCGGTCAATATAAGTCCACATTCAAAGTTGGATTCTCCAAATGTTAGTTATGTTATGTTAACGTTGGCCATTTTTGGCACATTCAAATGTTTTGGAAAAGAATAATATTTTCTACGACGTTTAAATCAATTTAAAAAGCGTAGGTTCGGCTGACCAAAGAGGGTCACTTGTCTCGCTACAATCTGATAAATCTTACTAGATTAGATTTTGGAAAAGATGCTACACACGTTGTAGAAGATAAATATTCAAAACATGTAGGCGAGAAGCAAATCTATTTTATGTAGACCGAATGGGAGCAACATGTTATTTAGTTTTAGGATATGGAGAGTTCTCAATTATCGACGAGTATGTTGCGACAGGTGCATATTATGCCAGTTCCGTGACCATTGTGAGAAAGTGGTAAATTCATTCTTTTAATATATGAAAAACATACATTTTGTGAGTTTGCAATTCTCATCTTTTGATGTAATAAAGTAAACAAATCAAGTTTATATAGTATAAGAAAGCTGATCTCAGACAAGTTCAGAGCAGATTGAAAACAAATAGCTACCAGCAACTGTTCAGTCTTTATTTTTTACGGCTCTTTCCCGCATTTTGCTCTAGGCGCATAGATTTAGAGTTCAACAGAAGTTGCTAAGTACCTTGAAATAGCACTAGACTGATGAAAGATAAATGTTTAATTCTATATTAATTTACCGTTTAAAAGAAAATATGAAATTCAAAAATACTTAGTCCACGATCGTGGTTAGATTTTGTGCTATAGCTTAAGAACAAATGTTAACAGAGACCAATGGAAGATTGTTCGTTTTAAACTAAATTTTATTTTTCTTTCACATGAATGCATGCTTCCTTCTTCAGTGCAAGATCTTCCTGGGTCTTTATTGTGATAAGTGTTATTATCAACGTGCTTTGAATTCTAGCTAGGTAAATGAAGCAACTATAACCTATTTTTACAGTAGTTTAATTTTTGGCAAATACTGTGCAGAAACACCGTTCTCTTCACGGTCGATTTCGTCCATGCCTTAAACTAAATTCTGCACGCTAAAGAAAAAGTAGCAAAAAAATCAATAATCACACCCTTCGGTCTAACAATTTTTGGAGATTTTCACTGAGGAGTAACTGCGTTGCCAGAGAAAGCCTAATCAATTGGAGATAAGAAGCCATCCCAGCATTCGAAACAATCAAGGTGAATATTGTATTCACCGGTGCATCAGGTTTTGCCATGGGAGCTCCAGGTTGATACAAACTGACGATCACTGCACTTTTTCTTGAAGAAACTAAGTAGTCCAACCGAAACAAAGTACAGCGCATATCACTCTGAGCGGCTCGCAATATAATGAAATACTTCAGGCACATGGTCGAAGGCTGATTATTTATCGTCAATAACAACCATAAACTTATCATCTCCGTTTGTGTTTTTTCCAAGACCGAGGACTAAATCAAAAATACGTCTTGTTTGTGTGGCGGGTAGAGAACGACTACATTTATGAAGTTTGATTGATAGCATAATATATCATGAACCGTAGGTTGGACGTAACTTGCCGCACTGTATGTTCGTCCTTATTTACAACGAGCAGAAGTCCATGGATCAGAAAAGTAGGAGTAAAAAAGTTTCAAGAAAGCAGCATTCAACGCAGGTCACCAATTTTCAAGTCCAGGTGGCCCAGCTTCGTTCAAAGTTACTTCAAATTCAGAGTCAGAATTCTAGCTCTAATACGTATGACCGTCAATAAGAGCCATAATGGATCAAGCAAGACAGCTGTAGATATTCCTTTTTAAAAAATGAAAATGCTTATTAGGAACAGTTCACCTTCCAGCAACTGTATACCATCTCGCTTCTAACGGCGTAATGGAACGACTCCACCGGAAGTTAAAAGTTGTATGTCCCAGAAAGACGATTACTGGACACAAGCCCTTACTACAGTGCTCATGCGCATTTAAGGGGACGTCAGGGATAGACTTGATGTCTGGGCAGCCACTGCACATGCCTGGTGAACTCTTGAGGTCGATTCAACCAACTAATACCAATAATAAGCTCTAATGAAGAGTCTAGTTACGGCAAAAATAAAAGTTTGTTTCAAAACACCTTGCAGTAAGCCTTGGTGGACCATGAGCAGGGGGCGAAGTGGTTTTAACCTCTTCTGCACGGATAGCGATTTCAATAAAATAATAAATAGTGGATTCAATGAACTAAATTTGATTCATCTGGATCTTAACCATAAGGCCGCGACGCGTTAGTTGAGGGGGTAGAGATCTTCTAGTCTCTCATTCGCGTTGCCCCGGTTCGAATCTCGATCGCCATGGTTGTTTCTCTTCATCGTTGTGCTTGTCTCGCTGCTGTGAACGTATCGCTTCTATACCATTAGCTGTGACGAGAATGAAAAGGAAGCGTTTCACTAAAAATAAGAATGGAAGAAAAACAACAACCGCAAGTAGACTGTGTGGATATTGTATTCTCCGCAAAGGATGCACAACGTCTCTCCTGTCGCACAGAAAGAAAGTTATACCTAAGTATTTTAGGAAACAAAGTCATGCATAGTTATATAGCTACGAATAAATTGCTTGGGTGCAGACATAGAAAGAAAGAGGTCATTTCGTCATAAAAAATGAAGTTGCTGGCTAGGATACTAGAAAAATTTAGCTATTAGTGTGGCATTACTTAGACTGATACAGAAAGATATAGGTTTGCACTATCATGGCTTTGTTGGAGTTTCAATGGCGTTGCCTATGATTTGGGGTTGAATAGTTCTCAAACATTGACCAACAAGAACAATTGCCTGTTTATTAGCAATACCTAGAATATACTATATGGGACCTAGATAGCTTTCTCCAGATAACAACGGAATAGACAATATTCAATCTCGCGATTATTAATTTCGAAGTTGTGATGGCTGCAACTTCGAACTCGATCATATCTCTTTACGTAAGGTTGGAAACGAATCGAATGTGTTCGTCTTGACGATTTAATAAAATTTTGAAGTGGAATTGAAACGAGATTGAAAAAAAAAGAAAAAATGAAATTAATTTTTATTGTTTCTTTTAAACATCTAGCATTAAACTTGATACTATCTAGCCCCTGCCTTAGCCGGTTTATCCAGCGTCAACCTAAAGAGTCAAACCAAATCCACACTAGCTAAAGCATTAACAAATTACCCAGGAACTGACTGACTAGACTTCTCTAGGCTAGCCCATAATTAATTTGAAAAATATAGCTAGGGCCACACTAGCCTACTAGATAATTTTTCAGCCGCAATTCAATAATTTTCAAACGATAAAATTTGAAACTACGATTTTTCATGAACTCTCTCATTTGAGGCAGAACAGGAATTTCGCTTCTATTTTCACTTATTAATTCGAAAAAATCTGGAGTATTCAAAACCGGGCCATCACAATTCGCCTTCACAGTGTTTTCACTTAACCTAAGATTTTTTGGAATGTTAAACTAATATTTTTTTCTGCTAGGATTGGAGCTTTATGCTTTCGAGGAGATCTTGAAATTCTATTGAAAAACCCAAAAAGAAAAGACTAAGTTTTTCCGGATATGCCGAAGAAGAAGCTACCAGTTATCCACTTCCTCAGTGACTTTTACTCTTTTTCCAATAGAAGTCATTATTAACAACATATCCTTTTCTCATTCTGTGTTGACATAAAAGTAACAGTTTTCCACTTCATTTTTATCTGTGTGTGTATGGAAATCAATTTTTCACCCATCTTAACAGAAAGACATGAGAATTTGAAAAGGATACATCAAAATTAAAATAATACCAAAACACTTCAAAAAGGCCGCGCGTTCTGGCAAGACTAAACTGTCTAGTCAACTTACTGAATCACTTTAAGAGCAAGCAGCAGTAAATATTTAATCGAATCTTTGTTGACAAATGCCTTATGAATACATGCAAATACGTGAATGTTTTCCATTTTAACAAAATTTATGACTGAAAAACAATAAAGAGTTTTTAGGTAGGCATACACACCACTATATATAGGCGTGTAATATGTATTTTGACTCAACCGCATGTACTATTCCATATTACGCTCTAAATCATAAGGTTTTTATAATATACAAATTTAGGTAGGTAGTTCAAAGTTAAAGCCTATTGTCGAAGACGAAGGTTGTCCTGAACATATTTCAACCTTTTTCAACCATCAAGAAATGATTTAAAAAGATATATACGCGTAACCATCTTAGCACTCTTGATTAATTTGAATACAAGCGAAACAGTTTAGAAATCAGAAAATTTTTAAGTATTTTTTTGAAGATTCACTTTCCGATTTGCTTAGATTGTCTGCAGCGAGGTTAGGATATTATCGTTGACGCTCTTCCCATGGGCCTCTTCGGACACGGATTAATTTGGAGACCACAATCAGAGCCCCAATGACTACTGCTTTAATGCATACCTCGCAACCAGATCTATCTTACACTTTTACCGCAGTTAAGAGGTGCAGCACCCAGGCTGTCCAGCGCAAGTCCACGCTTAATCCCACAAGGAGCTTTGGCCGCGATATGGCCACAACCACCATGAAACTCCCACAAGGGGCCCAACCGCAAATTACCGAACCAAGGACATATCCTTCAAGGGTTCTACTGGAGCATACGCTCTCAGAGGGCTATCCGCGTCCCCATGGTACCAGATAACCTCCGATGAGGCTTCGTGGCAAGATCACTTCAGGTGATTCCTTTGCAGAATCGGGTCTGGTCGCCGTCCAAGAGTGCGAGGTCACGGGGCTCCTCCTACACTTTGGATTAGGTTCCGGATAAAAGTTATTCTAATCAGAAAACAAATTATATACTTATTTTTGTTCTAAGATTGAGGGAGCCCTGAGCCCGCTACTTGGTGACGTGCCGGACTAGAGTTATTTGCTCCAATGATAGCGACCTCAGAAATCCCAAAACTCTAGGACAACAATTAATTTTGCTTTGGCGGTCTTAGGCCCGAACTAGGCGTTTTTTTTGTTTTTAATATGTGTATATTTTGTGGTTCGATAAAAGACCGAGAATAACACTCAATGTCAGGCAGCATCTGATGAGTTGTCTCTACAGTGGACGAAACTACAAATCTTAAACGCAGCACGGAAGACCATAATTACTAGGGGACTAAAGATTATGAAACTCATTTCCAGCCCAAATGAATAAAATCTGCAAGCATTAACGGGGAACGGGAACTGCCGAATTTCTGAATACACCACAAACCCGATGGAAGACATACAGCTCTGACAAACCTGGGAGTATTTAAAAGCGACACATCATGTGGGCCCCCTCGATTGAAGAGCTTAAACCAGCCCTGCGTAACCCAAAAATAATGGTGAGCTATTGCAATTTTCTTGCTAATCTCTTTCATCAGTTCAAAATTTGAACAAATGAAAAACTACGGTTGACCAAAAAACGAAGCTTCAGGTATGTAGAGTTTCGTGGAATATTGTACATAAAGCTAACATGTAACATTTGTACATAGCGCTCGAAGTGTATATTCAATAAGTGGCCCCTTCAATGTAATGCTGACATTTATGTCCTAAAATGTAGTAATTTCACGCGAAAGAAACAGGTTTGGCCTATTATAACTTCGCTGATTATGGTACGATGTCCACCAAACTTTCCAGGATGGTGCTTTATATCGAGGCTTACTGAGATCAAAGGTTTCACGCTTGGAGAATCCAGGATATATGTACAAATATTCTGGAGACCAAGGACGCGGGGATGCAGCAAAGGGATCTACGCCTGGAGGAAGTATGCATATCTTGGAAACCAAGGAGCAATTTGCCTTGTCAAATCGTTGAAAAATATTGCAAGGAAAATTTTTGCATTTTCCAATCCCTCGCAATGAAAAATCTTCAAGAGAACTCACATACTTTCCAGAGAAAAGAATGAATGATTTTGTCAATAAACCGGACACAGGTTTGTCTATTTTATTAGTGTCTTTATTTTTGCCTCGGTTAACATGATTTATCATACATCTTAAAAAATGTGAATGCGTTTCTTTTAGCCTTTGTAAATTAAAACAGTGACAAACGAGACAAATGAAGAATAAAAAATATAGTTTTCGTTTATACAAGTTGAGCAAGACAAAAGTCGTCTCAGGACGCTGGCTCGATTAGATGTTTTGAAATCTATATTCCGATTATTTCGTTTCAGTACAAGCATAACTCCATTTACATAACCCCGATAATTGTGGTAATGCGAAAACAAACATACTAAATATATGCTATATAAGATTTTTTTAGTATGCAAATGAATATAATAATTAGTTTATCAATAACAGGTGGACGTATTGGTAATACACGTTGAAAAGTTGTTAACTAGAATGATGAAGCCTTTTTTTATTTTATTTATAATACAGTTGGTGTAAGAATTGCTAGGCTTATGAAATACACACTTAAAGAGGATATGTTAACCCTTGAATTTAAGCACTGAAAGAAGGCCATGTATTTTTGAAATCTAAGTGAAAAGTTTGTAGTTGCTTAAGATTTTAGGTATAAATTTTAGATTTTTCGAAATTGAAACGTTCTTCCCGTAGCAAATGTTTCTATAACAAAAACTGTACATATATATACTATTGTTAATTTCAGCAGAAGAACTTGATAAGAAGGATAGATACCAAATTCCAACCAATTTAAAAATATATTTGGAACAATTTTCACATTAAAGTTATAAAAATTCGCAATACCAAGTGTAAGCACGGCTCATTTTATTTAATATTTCGAACTACCAGAGCAAGAGCAATTAACACAGAAACCATTTTCAATGTCGAAAAATATTCATACAGTTTTGTTTCAGTTTAGCTTGGAGAGTTACAAAATTTCAATAAGGTAAGCATACCGACTTATGTTACGAATGCATATATATTAAATATTATTAAATTATAATTTTATACTAACGGATAGTATAGTAGCGTTTCTCGCAGCTCCTTGATAGCGGCATCCAGAATTATATCGGGCGTTGTTGGTATTACAATATATGGGGTCGATGTTGTTATATTCAAAAGCATCTCTTCGTCGAAATCAGTGGATAAGGATAATTTGCGTTTATTGCGGCCACTTTTATTCACTTTATCAGTCGAACCGTGCGATTTTCTACGCATATATTGTACGGTACCGATTGTGTTCGATATTTTTGAGACGTATTTTTGAAACATTTTGGATTTTTCTTTGACGTATATTGTACTTATTTTATTTATATATTAAGTAAACTAAAAAATAGTCAGCCTTTAATATGAATTTATATGTAGATTTCAGCCTTATTGGTTGCAATACTTTACAAAATTTCAACAATTTTATTGCTTTGGTTTGAGAGGCTTTTTCACGCCGTCTTGTGAATTGTTATTTGGATCTGAATCAACAACTGTCAAGGCTATCGTAACAAGGTGTTCATATATAAACCCGCAAGACATTTTAAGGATGCGTTTTCTTCTCAATCTGTATGTAATCGCCGGGTTTTATTCACAGTTTTGGATCACTTTATATAACTCAATTTCGTATCAACACTCGTTCAACTGTTGCCGAAACTGCGAAAATTCTAATCACTGTTTATCCTATTTATTTGCTGGAAACTCACTGTACACATTTTCTCAAAAATTCCAATTCAAGCACTTATTGTATCCACTTTTTGTTGAAACTTAACCGAAATTCCAGATCTGATTTCGGACAATTTCTAACTTTCGTGCTTCCAATTCAATTTTCACTCAAATTATTAACTTTTCTAAGACAAGTGCACCTCAGACCGAACCGATCGAGCTTTACCATTGAAATTCTATTTCTCAACGAGCGTCTTTTTTATTTATATGTAACGATCTTTTGTTTACTGAATATTGAATGAGACTAAGCTTCAACTGCCAAACGATCTGTAGTTTTATCGCCCCACATAACAAAATAAAAAAGATTGCTGGCGCGACAGAGTACGAGAGAAGCTGGTGTTTATAATTGCTAATAACCGGCTTGACGTGATGCTTACACATTGAATAATTTGAGTGTGAATGTGTGGAAATTACAGCGATATGTCTCCAAGGAGAATGTGTAATATATTTAACCAGAAAAAACAATAAAAATAACACAAGATCTGAGTGCTAAAGAGTGTGATGTAGGAGAGTTTTGGTTCAAAGCTTCCCGGTGAGTAAATAAGATACAACGGAATTTCGGAATTCGCTGATAATGCATTTGTGTCCTTTGTCCGCATCAGAATATAACATTTCTATGCCAAATTTGAAAAGATCTGAGTTTATTAGAGGTAACAATCATAAAAGCTGAGCAAAGTTAACTTTTTGTTGAAAATCTGGTTGGGAAGAACATCAAAATTTCTTTGAACAGGTTGTTCAAAAATTGGTGATCTTTGCTGTATTTGAATAACAAATGCTTGTTCCAATTTCTTTTACAATATTGTTGTTGTAAGATGCGAAAAAGGACACTCCTTCAAAAAATGATTAGGACTGGATTTTCTGATCAAGCATATAAAAGGACCGAAATGGATAACCGAAAACAGAGGAAGGTACTTTGGCGTGAACTTTTGTCAATAAATGGACTATTCAATGGAGGGGACGGACAATATCGATGAAGAGACGGGAAGGGACTAAATTGAAGGACGATAAACCTAAGTTGATCGTTAACTGGACAAAACCATTTATGATTAAAAAAATGTTCTTTTGGTTCCCATATTGTTCACATCACTTTTTGAAAAAAATTATATTACAAAGTAATATCACAAATATCATCTTCTATTACCTTAACCCTATATGTGATGTTATATCATCAACACAACATATTGTGGCACGGCAGGATTCACGGCATTCGAAATTTATTTCGAATGTTGCGAATACCAGCGGACAGATGACGTCACCGGCGCTCTCCACTTAGTTCAGACCTCGCTACAGGAGTGAAGAGCGGAGTAGGTGACGGAAAATGTCATATTTTTTTATGGAGAAAAAAGTGAATACAGAAAGGGACAAGATGTCATTAGATTAATAAAAATAACGAGCACCAGTTGTGTCGTTGGAAATAGTGAAAGGATTCTATCAAAAGTTTTTATGAAATTCACCCTTTGTTGAAGTTGTCAGTTCCATTGTTTTTAATGAAATAAAATGAAGTGTTGTAACAGTGAACATCGTTGTTCTTAACTTCTAAAATATAACACTCGGCAGCCGATATTATCAAATATTGCTTATCACTAGGGTCATCCCTGCGTTTATTACATTCGTAGCGTCAAATGTACGGCAGCGCAAATAGGTATGAATAAAGAATGAACCTTCCATCCAAGGGAGAAAAACAGCAAAGGATTCCCATATACATACTATAATAAGATAGGTCCTTTGAACTTTTTGATCCTTCATGTGTCAGTTAACAGAACTTCACGCGTCATTAATGATGTGTGGGTCCACACCGGAACCTGAAAATCAAACAAACGCATACGTAGACTAAACCAGGAAATAGATTTAAGAAACAGGTCCAGCGCGCGTAGAGACAAATAAAGAATACGAAAAATAAGAGAGTTCGACGAATCAAAATATCGAATGAAGGCTTCCTTTTCTTGAGAGCTCCGAAAGTTCGATTCCCAATAGTTTGTTACAAAATTTTAACTACTGTTTATACAAGATCAAAAAAAAAAAAAAACAAAAAACAAATGCTTCCGATATAAAGGTTTTGTGTGTGTGTGAGTTCAAACCTAGCTACAAATTCAAAATATCCCTTGATATATTAAACTCCGCCGTTTATATGAGTTGACTTTATATGATGACGACATCATACACATCTTAGATTGCGATCAAATCACATGACCTTTGATCTTCTATAACTTTGTTAATAACATTTGCATTTCCCACAAACTCCAAAATTGGGTATTATATTGGGTTGGGGAAAAACAAAATGTATTTGTGATCGAAATTTGACGCTTTATTTAACATATTTGGAATTATCCGATTTGAATCACATATGCGTCGTTTTGTTCGCAAACTTGTTGCCATTTAGAAGGCAACTTCATTCCCCCCATTATAAAACCCCCCCTCATTATTTGCAAAAAACTCAGACAGCCAATTTTCGCAAGCCTCTTTTGAGGCCAACTTAGTAGCACCAAAAGCGTTTTGCATGGACCGGAAGAGATGATAATCACTTGGTGCCAGGTCCGAACTATACGGTAGGTACGATAGGACATCTCATCCGCGCTCCCGTAGCTTCTGGGGGTCATCAAAGATGTGAGAGGCCGAGCGTTGTCCTGGTGGAACACAACACCATTCTTATTGACCAATTCTGGCCGCTTCTGGTCAATCGCTGCTTCAAACGGTCGAGTTGCACACAGTAGAGGACCGAATTGAGGGTCTGGCTATACTTGAGCAACTCATAGTGGATGATTCCCTTCCAATCCCATCAAACACACACCAAAACCTTCCCGACCGTCAATCCGGGCTTGGCGGCGGTTTGGGCCGGCTCGCCGCGCTACGACCACGCGCTTTTTCGCTTGACATTTTCGTACGTGATCTCCTTTTCATCACCAGCCACCATCCCATTCAAAAATGGGTCGAATTCGTTCCGTTTCAGCGGTGCATCGCAGGCGTTGATTCCAAGAGATTATTTCCATCAACTCGTGTGACACCCAAACATCCAGCTTTTTTTGGAATTCAATCTTCTGCAAATGGTTCCAAACGGTTTTATGGTCCTTACCCAGTTCCAGGCCAATCGAGCGAATGCTCACATGCCGGTCTGCTGGGATGATTTCGACGATTTTATCGGTTTCTACGACGATTGGCCTACCAGTACGGGGTGTATCTTCGACATCCACTACACCAGAACGAAATCGATCGAATCCACACTGTGTTGTGTGAATCGTTACAGTATCGGGCCCATAAATTTCACAAATTTTTTCGGCCGTTTTCGTTGCATTTTTACCTCTCAGGTAGTAAAAACGTATATATGCCGAATTTCTTGTTTGGTGGACTCCATCTTTGACGCGCTATAACCTGAGATTGAAAAGTACGATCACAACACTCTCAGAAAGACACTTGTAGCACAAATTGTCGTCTTCAAATCGCCGTATAGTATGACCCGATGCGATAAGTACAACACAAGATATGTTTAAGTGTCGCAATCTATTGACAAAATACGACATTACTTTTTCCCCAACCTAATATAAAAGCTGAAAATTAAATACCTCTACATCATAATCAAGTTGAGCGTGTTCCATGTGTATTCTGTTCCATTATCTATTACATCATGAATCTCAACTTCTAATGAAAAAGAATTTGGGTACCCTTCTTCCTGGCTGAATGTCTAAATTAAAGTTCATTTATTTTTTAACGAGCAGGGCTGCAGTGCTGTACTAGTACGGACGCCATTTGATTTTATTATGTTTGATTATTGGAATCTCAAGTTTAAACCTTAATAATTGAGCAATAAAAATTGACATCTTGGCTGCTCATCAGGAACGTTTTAGATCAGGTAGTCTCCTTAACGAACACTCTACTATGCAGCGGTTTTGTTTCGTAAAATTTGCAGTAAAATAATGTGAAAATATTATAATGATGCGATTATTTTATCACCTTTAAGGAAGTTAATCCAAAATGGCCCATTTGTAGACGTCCAAAAAAAAGTTCTCCTCTTAAGTTTTAATAAATAAAAAAAATCCCTGAATGCAACATCAACTCATTGAAAATAAAGTAGTCGATACAAGTGCTATGAGAAAAACTTTGAAGGATTCAAGAAAATATCGAACGCGATATCGGGTTACACCGATCGTGAAAAATTGCGAAAAAGAAAAATATTATTAAAAAAACCTTAATCTGAAAGAACATTCTCCTTAAAAAAGCACTTAAATCTTCCAGGAAAATACAGTTAAAGACAGAAAAGATGGGAGATAGTAAGTCGCCAAAAAGGACGGAAGAGGGCGGTACATCCCAGGAGGAGATGGATCGTGCCGCCAAAGACAAGTCCGCAACAAAATGTTTGAGCAGAAAGCACTAATGATTGTCGTGATTAAAGAGACTGACAGCATAGGCCAGTGCATTCGACGAACTGATCGAAATCAGAAATCCAATTGACAAGTGGCTGGCTTCACGAAGAAAAACCCACGCTCCGATGAGGTGGCAAGAACTCAAAGGGGAGTTTAAATTGAAGTACATATTTTACCAAAAGGTTCCGCTTGAGAAAGTTAAGTTTATTCGAAAAACACAATGCTGTAGCCGTCCAAAACTGATGAGTTGTGTATAAATGCGACAAGTGTACAAAAAGCCATACACGTTCGGGCGCCCCAGACATACGACAGAGCCGTCATATTGTTGCGACTACAGTCAATCTGGACATCCTGCCAATTACCGCCAATACCCGGCATACAAGGAAATGACCGCCATAGAATGGATGAAGTTATGGGGGTTCCCAGTATATTTCCAAGAAATATAATAATAAACCATATTTATTTGAGCAGTTATTGGTGTGGAGGGTATTTGTACAGGAGTTCTTTCATAATTTTTTAAAATTCTTGGGTTGGGTTTTTCTGAGAATGGCCCCTTATCCCCAAATGATTAAATTTTTGGCGGAAAAGATTTTGCATTCCTCTTTTGCATATGTGGGAACCCCCACCCCTGCCGTAAGCTTAACGTTAAAAAATGTGCTTCACTGCATACTTGGAGGTTCACAGTTCTAACCTTTTCACCAAAATTTGATGTAAATAGGTACTACCATTTCTAAGAAATGGGTGTTTCACAGACAGACTGACAGACAACGAACAAATTAAAATAAGCTTTTGTCTCACAGAAAAACCTAAAAGTTAATAAAGCGACCTGATTTAAGCTAGCATTGGCAAAGATATTCCGAAGCCTAGCTCAATTATATGACTCGACATAGAACCGTGGTTACCTACCCCAACATACGCCTTCGCGCTTGACACCCAAACAAATGAAGAACGATAATTCATTGTCATCAAATTATAATGAATCTATGGAGGTTTCAATCCTAGCGTGCTATTGGTAAATACTCTGAAAGCAGATTTCTACCGCGTTTCAGAAGCATACCAAGCACACAGACCGTTCGTGTGAAGTCTTGGACGATTTGTAGTTAAAATGCAAATATCGAGACACCTTCTAGGCCAATAGCCAAAATATGCTAAATGAGATAACCTAAAAAAAAACATTCCCCACAACATTGCATGCCAAAGTCACACCTAATTAGGCATTATGTTACATTATATTTCTATAATTTCTATAATAACAATTCTTCATTATCTCAAAGTTCGCCCTGGTTGAAGGAGTAAGGGAATTTTTGTGGCGCTGTCCTTTACAATTTCATTTCAAGCCGATGAATAGAAAAAATATAATACTTGAAGGTCAATCAATGCATTGAAAGGAAATTATTAATACTTAAAATTGAGGTAAATTCCAAAAATATAATTCAAATAAAAGGTGCGCATAAATAATAGGAAAAAATTTCAAAAATTCCACAAGAGCCAATAAAAATTATGAAAATTAAAAAAAAAAAATACTTTTCTTTGAACAAATTTGCATTACCCCGGATATAGACAATGTTAGTTCATAACATGGCGTGAAAAACTCTAAACCATAACCTATTGTCTGAAGTTATAACAAACTACAATACTTTAGTAGCTTTCGAGAATATAACAAAACCTTAGTAAAAAGTCTGTATATTAAATTTAATTTTACGGGTAATCTTAGAAAAAATTTATAGTTCATTTTCTCTCAACAATAAGATGATCATGAACGAGTGTCAAGACTCGATTTTTTGCCTTATTAGACTAACCAAATTGAAGGAAAAAGCTCACCTGTCGCGCTTATGAAACTGTCCATTGAATTCAGAAAGATTTAACATTCCATTCTCTTATCAAGTGAGGCTTCAATGCTTTGTCATCTGAGTTGACTTATTAAAAGCAGACAATTTATATCGAAACCACTGAGACGTATATCCAACAATGGAGTCATATAACTCAAAGAAATTATTTTCAACAAAAAGTTATACTTATATGGATGTGTTTGAAAGAATTTATATCATCATCCTGACATAGTTTGCAATTTTTGCTTACTTCTACTTCCAAAGAAACTTCCAGGGGTAGTGCTCCGCATATATGCATGCATGTGTTAGAGACGCTCATTGTATCTGACTAAATTAATCTCTGAAACACTCTCGGTAATGATATACCACATTATCTATATGTTCTTAATTGCACTTCAGATACGAATCAACCCCAAATTGTTTATGCATTTTACAACTTACTGATCATCATTATACTCTTAATTATGATGTCTCCGTTCAATGACTCTTGGTACAGTAATTGTTTAATAAAGACGAACGATGATGTGCCAATTTTCAAGTCTACACCTATTATCTGAATTGGCACATTGCAAAAAGATATCTGTCATGAGCTGCTTTTATGGCGACGCCGTTTTTTTATAAGTGCCTCCTTATAATCCCGATATTATGTACACGACATGAACTATATATTATTTTGCGAAATATTTATTCATTTATCAATTATTCTAACCTTTTATTATAATATTATTATTGCAATTGCGAGTGATAAACCTGCAGCCGCAGAATGAACAAAAACTCACTGCGCTTGATCTGGAGCCTGCAGAAAAGCTAAAAAGGCAGCACTTTACCCAAATAGTGCAGTAGCGCTTCCTAATCAATATGAACATGCCATTCCAAAATTAAATTCTTTCGTCAAAGAATGAATCTTGTGGCATCTGTAACCAATTACGCAGCAACGTTTCCAGACTTTCGCCATCAAAGTGATGACCTCCCAAGTCTCCTCTAAGCGGCCTAAACATGAGGTAGTCACACGGTGAATAGTTGGGACAGGTGTTGCGTCGGTTTCCAATGAGTTTTGTCCAATTTTTCTCGGGTCAATATCGCTGTGTGCGACTGAGCGTTATCAGCAGAATCCTCTTTAACCCTGCAAAGACTGGCGTTACCTGAGAGTAACGGTAAAACTCGTCTGTAAAACTCCACTGGCCGTTTACCCCCCACTCCCTATTACTCTTTTCATGTTACAACCCGCCCAGTGAAGCCCATGTGGTATTATCTGAACGTCATTTGTGGTGTGAAGTCCTCTTCTAGTGGCTTTATTCTATATCGAACATAAATCCGAATTTTTGATAAGTTTTTACGTTACTTTTGATTAATTATTTCGCTTGGATTTGGTAATAGTTTAATTAGAAAATAATTCTTTTATATACCTGATTATTCATATTCTGTTAAGGGAAAGTCGCACCACGTCCTGAAAGTACTGTTGTGCCCCTTTTACTGGTTATAGTGTATATATTGATCATAGTATCTCAAGCAGGCTTATACCCGTCAGGAACTTTAGTATGTTTCCTACTTCCAGATCTTTCAGCTTTGCATCTGGTATTAAGTGTTCTCCCAGATGTCTCGACTTACTTTGCACAAGTGCCGGACACTGTCCCAGGACGTGTATAGAGGTTTCGTCATACTCCTCACAAAACCTGCAGGCAGTGTCCGTAGATATCCCTAGCTTCCCTAGGTGATAGTTCAGCCGACAATGACCAGTGAGAATTCCCACTATGATTCGGAGGTTCTTTTTGGTGAGGTTTAAGCAATCCTTTGTGCGCATGGGTTCGTATCCCCCAATAAGCACATTGGACTGCTCCATCCCTGGTAGGCCCGCCCAGTATAGTTTCCTCAACCATTCCTCTTCGTTTCTTAGAGTTATAGCCATGAAACCGTTTTCGATTCCACAGAAGGGTTCTGGTCCGTGTAAAGGCGTCCCTGCTCCCTTCTTGACTAGTTCGTCCGCTGCGTCGTTGTCTCCCAACCCAGCATGGCCTGGATCCCAAAGTATCCAGACCTTGTTGGACGAGCCGAGTGTGTAAGGATGCAATCCAATGGGGTTTCCTTATCTCAATCGCAGCTTGGGTTGTATTTATGGCTTTAAAACCCACTTTGGTGTAAGTCCATATGTTCGAATGTAAAATACGTGTTATTTTGTAAACTAGATTGACTGACGCTTCAGTTAAGGGGTTAACTTCACTGAATTTTTAAGGTCTTGTGTGAAAAGAAACCTTACTAAAATCGGTTCAGTGTATGCCTATCCCTCTGTATATCACACATGATTTGCTCTAAAACAGCTGGAGCTATCGTCACGAAATTTGGTGAGAATGTGTAATCTGTGAACCGCTAGGCGTGCAATGAGTCACGTCATTTTCTGTTAGTTTTAAGGAGGCTCCCTCTGTATGCGAAAGGGGGGAACAAACAGTATTATCTTGGTATCAAATGAAATGTCTCAATTAACATTTTTCGAAAATGAGGTAATTTCTGATATTGGGTAAAGCACAGAGGAGTAAGGGCCTAAAATGTCTGACTCAAAAAGTGTAACAGGTCTCGTTCTCAGGACCTATCCGACTGAAATATCTGAAAAAATCAGTTTTGCACCTATACAAAATCTAGCCTGCAAAATACATCGCATCCCGGTAATTTTGTTGGGAGCCAAATGGGGAATTTATTTGTTTTTTCTTTTTTTGCTTTTTATTCAATTATAAAGTCAATTCATAAGAAAACATAATACCATAAAGTTTGATATGAATTCTATTACTATTAGCAAAGTTATAGTGTCAAATATGTCTTCTTCGGTTGAATCTACTGCATTCTAAAAATATCAGCACCACATTGAAGCCAATACTCTGGAATACACTATACTAGGGTCCCATATCTATTTAAGCCGAATGTGTTTTTTCTACCTGTGAAATATTAGAAAATTTCTTTAAAACACTCTCACCTGCTGAAACAACACCAACAGCTCTACTACCAAACCCTATCTCCACCTTCACGTGGTGGCCGCTGGGATCTCTTTCTAAACGAAAGGCTGCAGACGGAGAAGGATGAAGGCGAGTCTCCCGACCCTAAAAACCGGACGAAATGTACCAACTGGTCCTCCAGGTTGGGGGTTGGGTAGAGCTCACAACCCTACACGGAAAACCGAAGTTACGAAGCCAACACAGGAGCCTCGGACTGGAACGACAAAGGAATAAAGATTTGCGCATTTTCTCATGGAACGTGCGCTCCCTGTACACAAATGAAGCTGCCAAGCAGCTACGCGATACCTTGTTCCAATATAGGGCTGATGCAACAGCGTTACAGGAGATGCGTTGGACAGGGACCGGTTTCCTGGAGAAGAGTCGCTACACCATATATTATAGTGGCCATCCAGTAAACCATGTGCTCGGAGTAGGTTTCTTAGTCAGCCAAAAAATGAAACCTACTGTTATCGGCTTTGAAAACATAAGCGAACGATTATGCACTCTGCGCTTGCGAGATAAATTTAGAAATATAAGCCTTATTAACGTTCATGCCTTCTACGAGGCAGTAGAACAAACCCTCGAAGCCTGTCCCAGATATGACTGCGTATCATTCAATTAGCAGTGTCGTTGTTGGAAGTACCCGGTTTGCGCGGAAAGCGGTTCAAAAACACACGTGGGTCTTTCCAAACGAGACCACTTTCAAGCAAATTGACCATGTGTTGATCGAACGCTGCCATCTCTCAGCCTTAATGAATGTCAGAACATATAGGGGGGCCAATATAGACTCGGATCACTATCTCGTTGGCATGGTACTCCGAGCTCGAATAACAATACCACCCAGAACCCCCTTTAACAATCAGGTGAGAGTTAAAACTGAAGCCATCCACAACACAGCCTTCCGCAACACCTATAAGCGGGGAATGGATGCCGCAATAACCGCAGTCAACAGAAATCCTGGATATGAAGCACCAACAAATCACCTGAAGAACGATACCATAAATACGGCCACAAACATATTTGGCCTCAGCCGCAAAAAGAGTCGGAACGGCTGGTTTGATGATGAATGTAAGCTAGCAACGGAACGGAAGAATGCTGCATAGTAATGTTGCATTCTCAAAGAACGCGGACACGCACAGAGACTTATCAGGAACTCCGTCGAGCGGAGAAGCGACTTCACAGAGGAAAAAAGGAAGCCTGGGAGAACCAATAGGTCTGTGAACTCGAAAAGTACAGGGAGCAACCGCACTATGCGCGCAAGTTTTACCAACAAGTCAGCAGGATGAAGCCTTACACACCTCGATGTTCATCCTGCCGAGACAAAAAGGGAAATCTGATTTCCGACAGAATGGGCATATTGGAGCGATGGGTTGAGTACTTTGATGAACTACTGAACAACCAGAACATCGACGAGTTGGAAGTCCCGCCAGCTGAAGACGACGGACAAATAGTGCCACCACCAAGTATCGAAGAAACAGTCAATGCTTAACAATCATAAGTCGCCAGGAGCCGATGGAATTACAGCCGAATTGGTTAAATATGGAGGCGACCAATTAAACCAAGTGGTTCATCAACTTGTCCTCAAGGTGTGGGACAGCGAATCAATACCTGACGACTAGCAAAGAGGCATTATCTGTCTCATACATAAAAAGGGAGATATCACACAGTGCAGTAATTATAGAGGTATCACTTTGCTGAGTACCATATATAAGATATCCTCCGCTATCTTGCTAGGCCGAGTAGCCCCATACGCCCAGAACATCATTGGCCCATACCAAAGAGACTTCACTCCAAGCAAATCAGCAACAGATTAGATTTTCTCTCTGCGGCAAGCGATGGAAAAACTGTTGGAATATGGAGAACAGTTACACTATCTGTTCATCGACTTTAAAGCCGCTTATGATAGCATAGCCAGGGTAAAACTGTACACGGCCATGAGAGAATTCGGTATCCCGACGAAATTGATAAGACTGACTAGGCTGACCCTGACCATATTGCGGTTCCAGATAAAAGCAGCAGGATCACCCTGAAGACCGTTCGACATTAACAACAGTCTACGACAAGGGGATGCTCGATCATGCGTCCTCTTTAACTTGGCCCTCGAGAAAGTGATCCGTGGTGCTGACGTAAATGCAACAGGTACGATCCTCTTTAAATCCAGCCAACTACTGGCCTATGCTGACAATATCGACATCATGGGAAGAACGACCCGAGTCATACAAACTGCCTTCATCCAGATCGAGCAGGTGGCGCGAGATCTTGGGCTGCACATCAATGAAGACAAGACAAAATATATGGTGGCAACTTCAGCACCGAAAACCAACCAACCAACAACATCAAACCGCACTGGTCAAACGGGAAGAATAAAGATAGGAGACTACAACTTTGAGACCGTTGATAATTTCTCCTATTTAGGGTCCAAAATCACAACCGATAACAGCTACGATGTTGAAATCCGCGCACGGTTATTGGCAGCCAACAGAACCTATTTCAGCTTACAAAACCTGTTCCGCTCGAAACGTTTCACCATAGGGTCAAAGCTCTTACTGTAAAAGACAATGATCTTGCCAGTCCTCATGTATTCCTCGGAGACTTGGGTTCTTAGCAAGAAGAATTGCGAACTCTTGGCCGCGTTCGAGAGAAGAATCGTCCGAAAAATTTTTGGCTCCCTACATGAGGATGGACGATTCCGTAGCCGACATAACGACGAAATCTATGAGCGATACCATGACCGTCATGTTGTGGATAAAATCCGGCTGAATAGGTTACTACTACACATAATCCGTATCGATGAGGATGATCCCACCCGGAAAGTATATAAGGGCAATATCTATGGTAGAAAAAAAAGACGAGGCAGATCCTGCTTGAGATGGAACGATGGCGTAGGTCAGGACGCCAGACAGCTTTTAGGGATATCGAATTGGTGGACCTTGGCGAAAAACTTCCTTATTAAGGCAGGCCTAGACCGGATACTGGTTGTTGCACCGTTGATGATGATGATTAATTAGCAATTAGAGGCTAATTCTGTTTCTGAATCGGCCAATGACTAAAGAAGGAGAAAGAAAGCGATAATTGCCTATTACATATATACACCACCTTAAATTATCAAATACCCAATTCATTGAAGATTATTTTGGTGGTTAAACGTTAAACGGACAAGATGGGAATTGCGAAATAAGAAATCTTTGCCCTTTTTGCTGCTTTTTTGACTATGTTTTGAGGTTTTGTGTGAAACAAAACAAAATAGGAAGTTCAAAGGATATTTAACTATTATTAAGAACGCTATAGAGCGTGAAGGTTTTGTATTTTATATGAATTAGCTGCACTTTAGACACTAAGACGTGTATGATGTCTTCTTCATGTAAAGTGTACTCATCTGAACAGCAGGAAACATGTCAATATCTTATTTTCACATTTTTTCAACTTTATTTATTTGAATATCAGCATCAATTAGTCGAGGCAGGTGTATATATGCTAACGGAGTTCCGGGTAGTGCCCAAAACAAATGAATATACATATGTATAACACCAGCGGGTGGTTTGTAGAGAAAAATATTATTTCCAATTTGGATCAACAATGTTGTGGACAGAGCCTCCAAATCATGAAAACAGCTATTATTTTTGAATGACATGACATTAATTCATTTTCATAGCTTGAAAACTGTTTTACTTCATAAGACTGTTATTCATATTCAATCACGACTGGACTTTTTTCCTCAAAACTTGGGCGCTCGGCAGTGACAAGTGAGCCTTTTCAATAAGACCTTCAAATTTTTGAAGAGAGGAACGGACCACAGTTCCTATATTTGTAAGAATCACATCAAGAAGAAACAGAATAAGGGAGAAATGAATAATTTTAATTTCATTCATTCCCAAGTTATTTTTATTTTTTACTATTTTATATATATATTTCAAACTATGTAGACTTGATGAATTTTTTAAAATACCCATTGTGGAGCCATTTTCCTGTTCCCATTGCATTGTTTACTAAAAAATCCCCCGCTTGAGAAAATCCATGCCCAGACACAAAATTTTTCAATTAAAACTACATTGAAAATGTAGTGATCGATCTCCTTTGGAACCCATGATGACTTATTCAAAATTCGCCGCATTATTGTCATCAGGCTAATGAAGACTGCTTTTCGTTCTAGAGTTCGACGCAAAGTTAGAGTATTATTTTGCTCGGATATTCAAACGTTTGTACTCGGCTTCGGTATTTGATGGTCATAAACCTCGACTGAGTAAATCATCGAATGTTTTTGACTGGTTATACCGATCAATCCGCTTTTGAAAGAACTAATTCGACTTTTCTAAACATCGCGCTGCCTTATAAACGTTATTTTTGGACTTTTAGTTTATGGACACAAGAACACTATTTTAAATTGTTTAGCTAGCGCATGAGTGTGTTTGCTCCACTTCTTTCAAGAAAACGTACAAAGAAAAACACCCCAATCCCTTTTAAGAAGTCGAAATGATATTCAACTAGCTACATGGAAAGAGCGAACTGTTGAATAATATTGGAAAATATTAACCACCGATTTCCTTACATTGTTATTCTCTGTAGCTATGTTCGACAAATATATCTTTAATGATCTGCCAACAATACTTCTGAAACTTATAATCCATTTCCTGGCTCAAGAATAAAGTTCATTTCACCGATATTCGGAAAGCCGAACGGGACCGCACATAGACCAACTGAACCCTCGGACAACAATTAAGTTTAAAACTAAAAATTGGTAAATTGAAAATGGAAATAAAACCAAGCAAACATGGGCTGATAAAATGGGTACCTATTTTTACCACGTGAAATAATTTAGCGGTAGCGAATGTGTAAATCAACTTTTAATGGATGGCATATTTTGGAATCTGAATAAAGCTTACACACAAACCGGGAAAAAAACTGTCGTACAAATGTTCTTGTTGATTTTTGTAATAAGTGTGTGATGATAATAAAAGAACAAACATTTACTTTTATATTTTTTGTTCTTAAAAGCAGCTTCTATTCCGATTCAGAATACATGCATGAGATGATGAGACCAATAACCAAATATGTAAGTTGCTCTAAGGCGCACAAACACTTGAAAGTTGGTCTTTTTAGTCTTGCCTAGGGTGTACAAAAATGGTATCCATGTGTAGGTCGATATGATGAATCTGTTATAATAAATAGTTTAGCTATTATTTTGAGGAGTAGTTAGGTGAGGATCAGAATAAACATCCAGACGGTTGGCTGTATGTAAACATTGTTATGACATGGGTGGTTTACATTTTGTCAAGCATCTACAGACATATATGCAGCTGTTTCCATTTGCGTTAACACATACTTCACGCAACACTGAAAGAGAGGGTTTGGATAAAAATAATTTAAACGTTCTTACACTTGCCATTTATTTTTTCAATAAATTCAAACAAATGGCGATATTGTCCAATTCTTTTTCTTTTTAGGGGGAGAAATGGTTACGCGAAGATGTCCAAATGCAGGCTAAAAAATAGGAAATCGGTATGCAATGTAGAGACATTGATGAATGCTACGACGAAGGAGGCCCTTAAAAAAGTTCGGACCACTTAGTTTGCAAGAGTCTGCAATCAGGGTACTCAGGAAGGCCTATGGAAGCATGCAAAATCTACTTGAACCTCGTAAAGTGAAAATAGGCTGGGTTGCTTGCCCACTCGGAGAGATATCCCTCAAGCGCTGTCAAATGTTTTAAATTTAATCACATAGCGAAATAACCACTCGTGATTGTGATAGGTCAAAAAGATGCAGAAAAAGTAGAGGAGAAAGTCATATATTCAAGGAGTGCAAAGCTGACTCTAAATGCGTGCTTTGTAAAAAGAAAAAGGACATCGACTGTTGACATGTTGCAGGCAGCAACAGATGCCTAGCATTTAGGAGAGCCTTGGATGCAGTGAAGAAATGAGGTTGATACAAATCAGTCTCCTCAAAAACCATCCGTGAGAAGCGACTCAAAAGGGCTGTAGCAACAATAACTACGGAGCTTGCACTAAACCGCTGACACGGCGGCACGGCACGGAAGCCATCCAGGAAATGATGGAGTTTCCGGAACTTGGATTCATCAGGGCGAAAATCACTGACATCTACATGTATAGCTGCTATCTTCCACTAAGCGCGAGAATGACATAATTTGAGGAAATGCTAGGTATGTTAGTCTTACTTACATATGTAAGACTTGGTACTTGCAAATAACGGAAATGTATCCACTTTCGAGGTACAGGCAATAGTCTTGAGTATGTGAGTACCAAATTGGGGAGGAAAATGGTCTGGTTTGTCAGTGAGCACCATACTCATAGCGGCCACCTGGCAATTTGCTCCAGATAGTAAATGCGCCATGCGGTGAAATGCATTTCATTGGAGCTCGAAATCAGAGCTGGTTCGTGAAAAAGTTTAAAGAGGATTCACAGAGATGCTATTGGGAGGCCATGATCCCGATGGTGCAACTTCAAAAAAAGTAGCATAGATGATGAAATGCATAATGAGGGCATGCGCGATGGTGCCAAGCTGAGTCAGCAAATTTTCTCCAATAGACGGCTAAACTGTTGGTGGAACAAAGAAATCGCAGTTTTTTTTTTTTACTTTTACATCTTAAAGGCCACATTGACATTCATTACTTTAATTAATTTAATTATAGTGTGCTATATTGGTCTGGTCTGGAGTTTAAACTTACATTCTAAACGAGGCTTTTTTTACCAGTGAAAGCAATTAAAACGCAACTTTATAATCTTAAGAGTAGAAGAGGATGGAGCACAATGAAACTGCCACAGGATTCTGATAGAGAGCGCTGATTTTACTTTTGAAAGATAAGAGTAATTATTTTATTCAATCGGATCTTATAACATTCAATTGTGCATGTATCTCTTAAGATTTTGCCGGATTTTCGCTTTTCTACCTCTTAACGTTCATCGCAGGGAATGAAAGAAATCAAAATGACTCGTATGGGATTCCTTGAAACAGAAGCATTCGGGGAAATAGGAGAGACTGAAAGACTTCCTAATTATGTACTCTAAAATGTACTATGGTCTACCAGTAGAAGATTGCCGACGAATTCATTATGAAATAGCAGTGATAAACAAAATACCATGCCCTCCGTCATGGGGAAAGAAGAAAGGAGCAGGCATTGACTGGTTTTTTAATTTTTTGAAAAGGCATCCTAAACTCCCTCAAAGAACCCCTGAGGTTTGTGTAGCCTGGTGTAGCCTGTCTCGCGCGGCCTTTTTCACCGAAGAGAATGTAGATCTTTTCTTCAATAATTTGCAAATGTTGGACAAACAACATCCAGAATTAGGTGGTGGGGGCAAAGGTGTTCAATTTAAATGAAACCACACACCAGCCACATCAACTTTACAAAAACCCCAACGAATAGTGGCTGAAAAAGGCATCAAGCAAGTATGCAAAGCCACAAGTGGAGAAAAAGGCACTAACGTCACCCCAGTATCTATATTTTCTCCAGCCATACTTTTTGCACGTGTCAATTTTAAGGAGCATTTCTAGGCAAACCAACCCCCTACCGGTTGGATGGCATCAGAACTATTTGACGAAGTTATTAGGCACTGGTGGCAGTGGAATTTGCATCGTGATTTGACGTCGGATACCAGTCGACTCAGCTGTGAATGAGTACCTGAGTCAAATCAGGGTAATAATCTCGGGCGAGCGCAATGCTGACCACATTGTCTCCTAGTGTACCGTTACGGTCTTGAATGAAGTGCTCTAACACACTTCAAGGCCCTGATCCAATATGGATTGTTGCGCCAACAATCGATTAATTATCACAATCTCGGCAGATGCCGGATTTTACCTAATACTAGCACTAAGTGCCAAGCATTTAGGCTCGGACGATCCTACCTACTTAAAAACTAAAAGGGGCACTGGTGGTGGTGGCCGGTGGTAGGTCAGTGGGAGAATCCGTCGAGTACTCCCCGCAACATCGAGCACGTATGCAGAATGGTGTACTTCTGCATGGTTTGAACCAGACTGTGCGAAAGTCCCAGGACATCAAGGGAAGCCGTCAGGGATTTAGGTACAATACCTGTAGCTGACAATATTATGGGAACTACAACCACCCGCTCGAGACGCCAAATTTCTTTGATTTCCCGAGCCAATGGCTCATAGTTCACCTTCTTCTCCACGTATTTCCGTTCAATGTTGCTATTATGGGGGATAGCAACATCAATAATATACGCGGAGCGACCCGTCTTGTCAACTAGCAGTACGTCAGGCTTATTGTGTGCGGTATGGCGATCAGTCAGAACTTGCCGGTCCCAATACATGCTGTAAACAGAACTATCAAGTACTGCTTGCGGCTCATATCGGTAAACCGGACATGTTCCCGTGATCAGCCCATGCTTATATGCAAGGTTTTGATGGATAACCTTACATACAGCATTATGCCTGGTGATGTATTGCACCGGTGCCATAACAGTACAGCCAGAAATGAGATGGTCCAACGTCTCTAACGCCGAACCACACATTCTGCACTGGTCGTTCTCCACCCGTTCTTTCATGATGAGCTTTTTATAAGCTCGGGTGGCGACCACGCCATCCTGAATGGCACACATAAACCCCTCCGTCTCAGCAAAGGACTCCCCAGCACACAGCCATCTGTTCGACAGATGCAAATCGACAAATGGCTGCCAAAGACAATTCACGTGTTTACCGTGCATTGCCTTCGACTTCCATTCATCGATCCTTCAATCCTTCAAGTTAAGTGGAGTCAGTCCACAGTCTGCCTTACAGACAGCCGCATGCAAGGGACTCGCCTGCTCTTTGCTGTAAAAATAAGCGCGCAGCGAGTCGACTTGGCGATGATGTTGTGCCGCCACGTCAACCACGCCTCTACCTCCTATGTCACGAGGCAGGTTCATCCGCTCCACGGCAGACTTTGGGTGATGCATTCGGAATTTGGACATAGTTGTCCGTATCCGCCGCTGGACGTTTTCCAGATCGGTCTTCGTCCGAATGCATAAGCCAGTGTGGCTCGTGATGACCTTTGCGGATGGCTTGGATTCGACATTTGTCTAATCCAAACTCCATCCGAATATCACGGCTGAATATGTCTATTATTCGCAACAGACTTCTAAGATGGTCGTCAGTACCAGCATACAGCTTGATGTCATCTAAGTACATCAAGTGTGTCAGTTCGCACTTAGCACGTAGGCCATACTTTATTGCAAAACCATGCCCTCTAGCATCATTCAGTAGCCATGAAAGGGAGTTCAGTGCCATACAAAACCAAAGGGGACTCAATGAATCCCCCTGGAAGATGCCCCGCCGTATACGGATGGGCTCTGAGGTGTTAGCACCCTCAGATGTACGGACTGATAAGGTGGTATGCCACCCTCCCATGACTGTCGCCAAAAACTTTATTAGTTTCAAATCAATGCGATACAGATGTAGGATGTCGATTAGCCAGATGTGCGGAACGCTATCAAAAGCCTTGGCATAATCGATATAGCAACTGAAGAGGTTTCTTTGGCCTCTAGTTGCTTGTCCTACAACTACCGAGTTGCTCTTTGCAACCCCTTGACCCAACTCGGCAGCTCTTCTGCTCCTCGGACAGAATGTTGTTGGTCTCGAGGTGCGCATTGATCCTCCCACTAATAATGGACGTGATGAATTTGTAGAGGGTTGGTAAGCAAGTGATCGGTCTTGTGTCTGCGGGGTCCTGCACCGTGTCCTTCTTAGGGATAAGGTAGGTAATCCCCGCAGTGAGGAAAGGTGGAAATTCCTCCGGCCGACTCATGACCTCATTTATACTGCGTGCCAACCGACTGTGTACGCTGGTAAATTTCTTATACCAGAAATTCTGCACCCGATCCAGACCTGGGCCCCTCCAGTTCTTCGAGCTGTTTATGGCTCGTCGAACTTCCTCTTCGGTAACATTCGCGAAATTCATGCCAGGTGTATTGGCATGGCGGGTGCCTTCGGCGGTGATCCACTCAGCATGCTCAGCATGCTGGGCAGGTAACCCCTAAAGTCCACCCCAATACTATTTCGCTTCCGTCACCGAGAACTGTATTGTCTGGGCGCTCTGTTGGGATTCGTTGAGAGATCTGAAAAAGCTCCGCTGCTTCCTCGCGTATGTTGCATTCTGGACACGTCTGGAATAACTTTCGCCATACCGTCGTAAACGACTGCATATGACAGAAAGTTTATTATTATTATTATTAGGCATCTATTTGTCCCTAGAAACTCTCATACTATGCAAGGAAAATGACATTGTAGTTTTGACTCCCCATTCATCCAATAAAATGCCACCACTGGATGTTACTGTTTTTGGGCCTTTTAAGACTTTATTTTAAGGCAGCTCTTGACGCTTGGATGACACACAACCCCCCATCAGTTTATAATGCAGCATCCTTCGTGAACATCAGAAAAGCGTGACGCCTTTCAATATAATTTCAGAATTCAAAATAACTAAATCCATATGATCGACATGTTTTTACCAAAGCAGACTTCTTATGCAATTATGCGGCTGATCGACCGCCTGCGGGAACTGTGGCTTTTTTACCAGTGAGAGTCAATCTGCGCCAAGTGAGTCGCTCAATGGTTCCCTCATACAAGTAGAAGGAACAGCTTGAAATCATGCAAAAATCAATGCCCTTGGTCCAGGAGCTAGTCGAAGTCAAGCTTTCCTCTCGCCTGAAGATTTTCATGGTTATCCAAAAGCAGGAGAACGAAAAAATGATCGAAAGTCGAGGAAGAAAGACAAGAATATGATAGCTACGAGCACTCCAGAAAGAAGCCGGTTCCACTCTTTAAGAAAAAGACATCCAAAAGGAAGTTGTTTGGGCCAAAGAACAAAAAATCTGCACAAAGAAGACGTTCAATATGCAGACATATGATGATATGGACATGTGGATGAGAATTTGTTTGCTGCGGGGCCTGATCACTTTGGAGAATTGTTCCGTATTTTTGTTTTAGATGATTATGCCTTAGTTGAATTCAAAACTAGAAGGTCGAATTACCAAGATGATGAGGAAGGCCACGAGGTCAAATTATTACGATATGGAAAATGCTACACTTTCAGTTAATGGGGCAAACATAAAAATGCTGTTCGGTACCCAAAGAAAATTTCAGCAATTTGAACATGGGTTACATGTAAAATGGTTTCGCGTTTGTGCCTCAATAGGACCACTTGAATTTATTTTATACTTCAGATGCCTTTTCTTACCAATTTAAGTTAATTGGAGAAATAACATTTTTTCGTTAATTTAATTAATTTTTTCCCTCGTTTCAAGGTACCCCTTGCGTTGTTTCATTCTACCCCGGACATGGGGTGGAATTAAACAAAAATCCATTTTTTGGAAAATGGCCCGTATGGTCACACATGATGCAAAAAATGATGGTTGTCGCATTTCTTACATAGACTAGATCCTAAGGTATCAGGAAACAAGTCGGGAAACCGGAAGCTGGGCGCTTCAGGTATGAAAGGTTTTGTTTGCCTCTTCTGTGAGTATATTTAAGTGTAGAACTATTCCATTTATGCGTAGCCCTTTATGCATTTCCATTTAGCAAGTCTAACTACCCACTTCAATGTGATATTAATATTTAGTTCCAGTAAATTTACAGGGGAGAGTCAACTTTGAGCTACTGTAACTTTGTTAGTAATAGTATGATTTTGATCAAACTTAATTTGAATAGATATCGATATGGAGAATATTTTGAGGCCTGGGTACCATATAGAGGCAGCTTCATGATTTTGTTCAGATTTTTCGGTTGGGTAGTTTCTGAGAATGGGTCCGTTAAAGGAATCATCAATTTCCGCCCCTCCCATTCCCTGCCTTTTTAACAAATCTCAAAACTGAGACCGGCTTCGAAAAGTACTAATCGAGACCTTTCATTTGATACCCCACATGACTACATTCGGTGGACACCCCCATTTCACATGTATGGGGACCCCCCCCCCCCCCTAAATTCAACCTAGAAGGATATCAGTCACTGCATGTCTGGGGGTCTACAGTTCCCACCTTCTCCCCAAATTTCGTGTCAATCGGTATAGCCGTTTCTGAGAAAAGTGTCAGTGACAGACAGACAGACAGGCATTGAGGCGATTTTAATAAGGTTTTGTTTTGCAAACAACATCTTAAAAATGAAAGGTTGATAAAAGTCTCAGGTGGGATGCTACTGGTAAAACCAACTTTTGTGTTTCATTGTGCCCCAGCCTCCCCTACCTTTGATTCAAATTAGAACCAAAAAATCATTAATTTTAAAACTAATCTAATGTGAAAGATGAATCTGATGAATTGAGCCGCTTACTACCTCGTTTAGGTCTCCGACTAGAAAAGAGATCTCGAAGAACTCCAAACTTCGGGAAGAAATTGGAAGTATACATGAAGTTTCGAAATACGCTTAAGCGGACTACACGCACCAGGAGGCGAGAATGCTACAAGGAACTTAAAGCGGAGGCAAACCAGAACCCCGGGAGAAAAGCGTACGGAATTGTTATGAAGAAGATAAGAAGGCGAAACCTTCATTGACTTGCCTGCATCTCCTTCTCGACTGAAATCGAAGGTAGACTGATGCGCGGTGAGTTCAGTAATCAAAAAGCTTCATACAGAACTTAGGACAGTAAGCCGATTTTAATAAGGTTTTTTTTCACACAAAACCTTAAAGCTTTTTAATATTATTTTTGGTCATTACCACCTCTTTTTTTTAAATAAATTACAAATATAAAATCATCAAAATGCAATATAATATATAATTATTATTACATATGTTAGGACACATGAAGAAAAAATCAATATTACTATAAATCTTCTAGACTTCTCTTAACATCCATGATACATTTACACCTGAAGTTCACACTAGCTCGACCCCTAGACAAAATAAGTCAAGCAAGCAACCAAGTCGTATAATTATACGTGCTTATAAAGATGAATTTTTCCTATAGCATTAACATAAGACTCTGTGGTTTGCACAACAATAAGCGAACACAAAATAATATCATGCACGAGCGAATTTATTATGAGGCTCAATAGGTTTCCTACAATATTTGCTACGGAAACTTCGTCCCGGCTGTTTTGGTTTTGATAAATCAACTTTTTTTTTCTAATTTTATAGCCATGAGGAAAAATGAATCAATTAAAAATGCATCAGAAGATGTGAATAAGAACGTGCTCTATCCATATTTCGTTCGAAATCTAAATAAGTAAAGTTCAATAAGCGGAAGGAATTAAAAATAATAAAGCAATACAAGCTTCTGTACGGAAAACATTATATCATAACAATAAGAAGGTAAATCAAGGCTGTTGGACAGCTTCATCGGCGACAAACAAGATCTCTTGGTGGAGCCATTTAGACCAGACAGGCTCAAGTGAATTGTCTAAGAATTCTTGTATTGTACCTTCCCTACATGATTAATCTATAAAATTTCTGTTTAAAATTTAACAACTTCGAGGCAGATCTTAGCACCAATTAAGATCTTAATCTCAATTTGTCATACGTTAACCTTAAATTTTATGGTTATGGAGTTGTATCCATTTAAATTGCTTCCATATTAAGCTTTGCATAGCATTCCAAATGATTTGATGAAAATTCATATATTATTTGCTTTTCGGTACTTCCTGCTTTACTTATTTTGTTGGCTGCTTTATGAACTATACTTTTATATTGTGCACTTGAACTCTGCTTAAAATTCAGCTGAAATCGAAAAGAGTAATGAAAAATTTCATGTTTTTGAAAATTTGCAAGATCATGCACAATCGTCACGACGATCACACATTACGATTTGCGTTAAGTATGTAAATCAGCTTAATTCTAAATGTTTTTCACCAAAAATAAATATGTTAGCTCCATGCCCTGCACTCTGCCAAAAAAGTCATAAATTCGATTGAAAAAGAAGCATGCTTTGAAAAGCTTGTTTCCAAAAATATACTAAATTTATATTTTGGATCTTTGTTTTTTTTTTCAGAAAAATGATAGAATCCTATTTTTACCGTTGTATTGGAAAATATAGGGCGGAAAAATCCATTTCGAGAAAGGATAGGACAATAGATTATTCTAAAACATAGTTTTTACAATAAAGATATTTGGGAGTGACCAGCTGTTTCCGTAGGATAATTTGAAGTCCTTTTCGAATTTCGTTGTCACTCAATACTCAACAGGGAGTTCCGTTGATGATAGTTTCATGAAATGTGCACCTTATTCTTTACCGTTATAGAGTTATAGCGTTTTTCGTGAATAGTGTCAAAAAGCTTGACCTGACCAACAAAATCACAATTTTCCACTTCCCCAATCATTTAATCCCCGATTTGATACCATTTTCGGAAACCACATAAAATTTCATATAAATGGATATTTGTCCAAATGCAAGTAACCTACAAACCTACAAAGTTGACAAAAGTAGCCCCACAATGTTACATTGCGAATGACATGCAAACATTGGGTAAATAATTTGAGGGTAACGTTTGTGCATGCAATTGCTATAGGTAGTCCAAAAGTAAGCAATTGCTGAGACAAACTGCCACTGGTGATGCCAAATGGATCACACCTGATAATTTCACGTCAAAACGATCGTGAAAAAAGCCAACTTAACCTCTACAACGATCGCCAGGATGAGATTTACGAACAAAAGGTTAACGCTCCGTTACTGAAGGCAGCGGAAATGAATTTTCTTCTACGGGATGCCCCAAGACTGTCAAAAGGGTGATTTTTATACCTAGTGCCAGCAACTGAGAATATTGAGCGCGAGATGACTTGTCAAAAATTTGAAGGGCTTAGCTGAGAAGTTTTAACCCATCTACCATTATTCTTGACATAGCACTGTTCTTTGAATATCCATACAAGGTAGAAGTAGTTGTTGAAATTTGACCAGAAACCACAACGGTCAGCGAGAATGAATCCATGGCTCTCATCATGCCATAGACAATATTGTAGGTATCTTGCCATTTGGAAGGAAAAGTAAAAGTAACATTGGAGACATTTCAAACAAGTAACAAGTGAAAAAGCGGAAGCTTGGCGCTTAAAGGGAAGTCAGAATATGTCGGTACACCATGGTCCGTTCCTAGCATATGCATTGAGTATATTCGACTTTGAATGATAGCACTACTGCCACAAAACTCCCAGCTTGGTGTCCCATATTATGGTATTTATTAATGCGGTTGTAGTTTTTCAACCTTCTAACGATATTGGAACCCACAGTATCGTTATTCATTTATTAAAATGGATGACAGATGACAAGTTCTTAGCCAAAATTGTTGTTCTAAATATGGATATGCAACGAAGCACCCTTTATTTAAAAGCATGGTAACTAGCGTACATAAACTGAAGCCGAAGGGCTCTGATAGGCGTTTCACTTAGTGTACTTTCAGCATTTTTAAAAGAATGGTGTAGTTTGGCAGTTGGCGGGAAAAAAAAAATATAAGCTGCGACCTTCGTGCAGGAACGAGGAGTTCAGGCAGTACTGCTCCATCCTTAACGATGTGTGGAAAGGTAGCGACTGACCCTGAAGAGGGCTTCTGATTAACCGTGGTTCAAAAAGTGCTTTCTTTGGCTTCCAGAAGAGAAACGTTGAGGTTGGTGTTGAGATTCTGCAACAACAAGAATATCCTCCACACCTTTACCTTGGATGTTGCTAGGCAGCAAAGCAGGAGAGAGACTCGATAGGCCCGGTACTTTCCTAACTATCAGCATTCCTGAACCGGATATTAAGAAAGTTCGGAAACTACTACTATCGGTTCGACACCGTCACGTTATAAGTGTTGGCTCCTAATGACATTCAAGGGGGCGTACATGCCACGGCATCGACATGTGAAGCGTAGATGAGGTACTATACTTCTCAAATAAATTTGCAGCGTTGTAAAGCGGCCACTACGTTTATCAGTCGCCGTATCAATAACTGCAACATTTCCAAAACCTTGGGTAGCCAGGGTCTTAAACTCCCGACAGATTGGCATGCAATAGGTCAATTGAAGTTACAGACCTCGTTCCTGCCCGGTTCAAAAACCTCCATGCTATCTTAGTTAACGAGCTATGTTATGGCAACATCCCAACGAAGAAACTAACCATAAAAAGTCAACTGGGAAATAAGGACTAATTGGTGCTCTGCTTATTTTTTCGGATGACGTAGACGAAGTTCCCTGGGGAACAATCATCAAAGCTATCTAATATGACAAAAGTAAAGGGATGGGGATAATATCAGGATGTGATATTAACGCCTACCATGTATGCTGAAGAAGTTTCAACATTAACGCGGAAGGATTGAGACTATCAGAATATCTGAATTGGTGAGAGGTCATCGACATCGCGGTGGCATCCCCTGACACTGCGGCTGTTGTCGGCGAAGTGAGAGTATCAAATCATACCATGTTTTGGATCACAGATGCATTGGTTTCGTAATGGACATGGATGCACCTCCAACCACTCTTCATTGGAATCTGCAGAAAACAGATTAGACGACGTAAAAAAGAAAAACATAGCGCCCGAGTTACGGTGCCTAGGAGGCGGTCGAAATCCACTGCTGGAATTCAGAAAACACAACTAGCATGAAAGAAGCTTTCAAAGAGAGCTATCCACTCAATACGCCAAAGAAGGATAAAATATCATGGCGGATTTAGCGAAATAAAGGGAAACGACAAGGACGCTCCTCAACCGAGCTATAAAATTTGGCATGCAAATTAGTATCACTAGTGCGTGTAAACTGGGCATTCAGCTCGCTCCATAGATACAAGTCCGCGGGTCCGAATATATATCGTGCATGCCTAGCACACGATTATCCCCAATTAACTGACGCAATGTGAAGATTATAATTATTTTTAAACCAGAGAAACCCAGCTACATGGACGCGACAAGCCTCTGACCAATCAGTCTAACTTCCTTTCTACTAAAGGGACTGAAGAGACTGGTAGATCGGTTCATAAGGGATACATACATTCCTAGGTGGCCACTTCACCATAGGCAACATCCCTACCAGAAAGGCAAATCCACCGAGATAGCACTCCATCAACTCACGCCAAAAATTGAGAAGGCGATGTCCGAAACAGACTACAACTTAAGCGCATTCATAGACATCATAGGAGACTTTTACTACAACGGATTCATTGGATGTATACATCATAATAAAACCCATTTTGATGTATGAATGCATTGTCTGGTTGTCGAGATTGGACTTTTCTAATTAACCGGAAACTACTGCTGCAGATTCAAAGGCTTGGTTGCCTATGTATTACTGAAGCAATGAGCGCGGTATGCGAAGCTATCCTAAATCTAACCCTTTCATATGGAGATGAAACGGAAAGCAGGTAACGAGGCATATAGGCTTGGTACATGGAAAGGCGATCAGACTACTCATTTGAGTGTGATATTGATATTTAGTATTTTGGGTTGCAGTATATTTATATGGTAAAGACAACTTTGAGCTACTGTAACTTTGTTAGTAATAGTACGATTTTTTGGGGATAACATGCTTCATACCATAATCTATAATATATTACTGCATCATTTTTATAACTCTAGGGTAAACTTAAGGAGAGATTCTAATTAATTTCCCCAAAAATATAGCAATATACTATTATTAACTTAATTTGAACAGATATCGATATGTATTTTGAAATCTAGGCATCGTACAGAGGCAGCTTCAAAATTTTTTGTCAGATTTTCCAGCTGGGTAGTTTCTGAGAATGAGTCCGTTAAAGAAATCATCACTTTCGACCCCTCCCACTCCCCATCTTTCCAACAAACATCAAAACTAAGACCGGCTTCGAAAAGTATTAATCAAAATCTTTCATTTAATACCCAACATGGCTATATTTGGTGAAAAAAATGTTACACCCCTCTTTTGCATGTATGAGGACCCCTCAACGTACAAAGATATTCACAATTTCCACCTTTCTCACCAAATTTCGTGTCAATTGGTATGGCCGTTTCTGAGAAAAGTGCATGTGACAGACAGACAGACATTGCAAACAAAACCCTAAAAAAAGAAGAGTGGGTGACAAATGGCCACGAATCTTTTGAGAGTAAAAACTTAATAATCTCGGTCATGGAAAATTGCGGAAAATTCCATTATGGAATTTCGAAAAATATGTGCCATTTCATTGACAATAGAATAATGGTGATAATAATCATTGCTGTGACAATACAATTCTATCAGGGCCTTGAAGTATGTTAGAGCACTTCATTCAAACCCCATTCCTATAGAATGGCAGTACCCTGCAGGAGGGAATGTGGTCCTCATTCACAGTTGAGTCAATTGGTCTCCGATATTAAGTCACTATACAAAATCCCGCTGCCACCAGTAAAATTTAAAAGGCAACCTTCCACATGACAGCCTAATGCTACCTGTTGTCTCGTCTATATGCAACTAATGTGAGGAGGAGGAGAAGACTGCCCTGTACTTGATATGCAACTGTCCGGCTTCCACAGACCTCTGACGAAGATACCTCGTTTAGATTATCTTCAACCAAAAATCTGCGCACTTTCTGCCTCTAGAAAATGTTCTCAGATTCGCAAAAGTCTGCGAACGGCACAGGCAGGAAGCCTAATAAAAGGCCTGAGTGCTTGAAGCTACGACTCCCTCCATTAAACTAAACTAAGCTACGACCTTTGTTCGATATATTTTCTTTGAAGGTTCTCGATATTGTAGTTACACACCTTAAGTCGGATTTATAGCCAGGACACCTACATCCTTCAAATTTCACGGTACAGAATGAAAACCGTAAAATTAATATACACATTTCCTAATTTTATTCGCTATAAAGAGATTGTTTCCCAATTATACTACCCTTATAGACTCAATTTTGTTGAATGCTGACATCAACCTTTTATTTCGTCTACATATAGTTTATCATTTAGTTATAATGCCCTCATTATTATTTAATCACATCACATATACATCCATATAACACTTCCTTATTTAATTACCAATAGAGAAAGCCGATAAAAGCCTTTCTGGAGAAAATAACAAACATTGAATACACCTCTTTTTCTTAGATATCTATGTTTCTATATATTCAAGGCTTGTTCCTAATCATCACTGCTTAATGTTTCAGTTTCTATATTAATTGAAGGAAAGTAATATTAAATTATTCTAAGAATAATGTCGCAAAATCTAATTTTATAAAATCTCACTTAAACTTTTACTAAGAAGCATAAATTCATAACAAAGTTGCGAGTACTTGAATTCGTCACTTTAAGGTTACCACTTGGGTTACATTTGATCAATCGGGGTGAACTGCATACTTCTCTCACGAGGACAGTTTATATCTATTAGCATTAAAACCAATCTAAGTTATTTTTTTTTGTTAAATTTAAATGCTTTAAATGCTTTGAATGCTCCTCTCAAGTACAAGGATCATATAAATAACAAAAAGATAGTTTAATTATTCAGCAAATTCGATTTTCTGGTGCTCCTAAATGGCAATTGTAGAAATAGATTATCCAAATTTTGGGTAGGTCACACTCTAAATATTCGATTACAGAAAAGAATGCGTTTATTTTTTAAATTATTAAAAGTCATTTGACTTCCAGAAAGACAAAAAGCAACGATGTCCAGCGAAAAAGATCCCGAGGTTTACAGACAAGATTTCTATTATACAAATGCAAGTACAGAGAACAGCAGTGGCTTCAGCGATTTGAATATAAAAGAAAATGGGTCGCTCCAATTGGTCAACTATAGAAATGTCGGTAAAATTCCGCAAAAATCGATGATCCACATGCAACTTGTCGACAAATTGCTAAGAAGCTAAATAAGAAACTAAGTGGGCGCTACGTAACTTAATTGCAAAAGATTTGCTTAACCATATTTGAGCATGCAATTAATTGCTAAAGCTGAAGTATCTGATCTCGCATTGTTTTAGCAACGTGTGCCAGGCAGATAGTGGATCGATTTTAATGCAAGAACTCGCAATAAATTATCTTGGAGAGTTCAGTTTTTACCCGTGCACAGCAGAAAACTTACTGTCTGTTGTGATGCCTTTGAGCATCACTTCGCCGGTATTCAAAGTTGAACTAAATCCCGAAACCAAAAGGTTCTAAAGGACCCAAATTCAGCCAATAAACGATCTCCACTACCTTCTGTATAGCAGGGTGTCATTAATTTGACTTTCAGCACATAGCCAAGTGTATGTGTTGCTTCCATCCCGTTTCGCAAAATGACAACGCCAAGACATGCAGTGATTGTAGAGGTGAGCACAACTAACTACGGAGCATAACCAGACCTGATGAGAGTGGGGTATAAAGTAGGATTCCCCCCGGACCTAGAGTTTTCTTGGGGACTCGAAATATAAATTTCAATTAATTCAATTAATTAATTCATTTAAGCGTCTGTATTGAAATCAGGCCGAATCTCACCAGCTCAATTCAACAACACCAATCCACCAGGAAGAAAGACGCAGGTTGAACTATCAATCTTCAGTCATGTGCTATACTGCTTCTGTAGGCTACAGCATTAAGTGTGATTATAATGAAACCGAAACACAATCTCTTCAAAAACTAGGGATGTGTGGACAACATAATCATCATCAACGGCGCAACAAACGTTATCCGGTTTAGGCCTGCCTTAATAAGGAACTCCAGACATCCCGGTTTTGCACCGAGATCCACCAATTCGATATCCCTAAAAGCTGTCTGGCGTCCAAACCTACACCATCGTTCCATCTCAGGCAGGGCCTGCCTCGTCTTCTTTTTCTATCATAGATATTACCCTTATAGTCGTTCCCGGCTGGATCATCTTCATCCATACGAATTAAGTGACCCGCCTACCGTAACCTATTGAGCCGGATTTTATCCACAATCTGACGATCATGGTATCACTCATAGATTTCGTCGTTATGTAGGCTACGGAAACGTCCATCCTCATGTATGGCCCCGTTCTTCTCTCGAACGCGGCCAAGAGTTCGCAACTTTTCTTGCTAAGAACCCAAGTTTCCGAGGAATACATGAGGACCGGCAAGATCACTAATCATTGTTTTGTACAGTAAGAGCTTTGACCCTATGGGGAGACGTTTCGAGCGCAACAGTTTTTGTGAGCTGAAGTAAATCTGTTGGCTACCAACAACCGTGCGCGGATTTCATCAACGTAGCTGTTATCGGTTGTGATTTTCGACCCTAAATAGGAGAAATTATCAACGGTTTCAAAGTTATATAGTCTCCTATCTTTATTCTTCCCGTTTGACCAGTGCGGTTTGATGTTGCCAGTTGGTTGGTTTTTGGTGCTGACGTTGCCACCATATATTTTGTTTTGCCTTCATTGATGTGCAGCACAAGATCTCGCGCCGTCTGCTCGATCTGAATGAAGGCAGTTTGTACGCCTCGGGTCGTTCTTCTCATAATGTGGATATCGTCAGCATAAGCCAGTAGTTGGGTGGACTTAAAGAGGATTGTACCCCTTACATTTACCTCAGCATCACGGATCACTTTCTCGAGGGCCAGGTTAAAGAGGATGGATGATAGGGCATTCCCTTATCGTAGGCCGTTGTTGACGTCGAATGGTCTTGAGAGTGATCCTGCTGCTTTTATCTGGCCTCGCACATTGGTCAGGGTCAGTTTTACCCTGGCTATGCTATCCTAGGCGGCTTTAAAGTCGATGAAAAGATGGTGCATGGTGATGTCCCTATTCCAACAGTTTTCCCATCCCTTGCCGCACAGAGAAAATCTGATCTGTTGCTGATTTGCCTGGAGTGAAGCCTCTTTGATATGCGCCAATGATGTTCTGGGTGTATGGGGCTATCCGGCGTAGCCAGACAGAGGAGAATATCTTATAGATGGTACTCAGCAACGTGATACCTCTATAATTGCTGCACTGTGTGGTATCTTCCTTTTTATGTATGAGACAGATAATGCTTCTCTGCCACTCGTCAGGCATTGATTCACTGTCCCGCACCTTGAGCACAAGTTGAAGAACCACTTCGTGTAACTGGTCGCCTCCATATTTAATCAATTCGGCTGTAATTCCATCGGCTCCTGACGACTTATGATTTTTAAGCCGATGAATTGCACGGACTGTTTCTTCTAGACTTGGTGGTGACAGTACTTGTCCGTCGTCTTCAGTTGGGACCTCCAACTCGCCAATGTTCTGGCTGTTCAGTAGTTTGTCAAAGTACTCAACTCATCGCCCCAATATGGTCACTCTGTCCGGAATCAGTTTTCCCTCTTTGTCTCGACAGGATGAATATCAAGGTGTGTAAGGCTTCATTCTGCTGACTTGTTGGTAAAATTTGCGCCCCTGATGCGGTTTCTCCCTGTACTTTTCGAGTTCACAGACCTGTTGGTTTTCCCAGGCTTCCTTTTTCCGTCTGTGAAGTCGCTTCTCCGTTTGCCGGAGTTCTTTGAGAATGCAACATTACTCGATATGCAGCATTCTTCCGTTGCGTTGCTAGCTTACATTCATCGTCAAACGATCCATGTGTGGACATACATACAACAAATAAACTTATATAAATTTTACTCTACTAAAATACTAGGATACCACTTCTACAGTTCTTCAGTTACCGGAATGTAATTCAAGCACCAGACTCTGATCTAGAGAAATATAGTAAAAGCCACCTGAAAGCCACATTAACCTGTCTAAAAATTTGGGGAGAAAAGCTCCCCATTTCTGCAATCTATTGGTCATTAAAGCTTAGGCAAGTTTTTGCAATCGTTTAGAATATTTAGTACTAAGTTCCTAGCTGCAGTAGATTACAACGCCAAGCATGTGCACTTGACACTCCAAAGGGCAAGTGAATGTGGATTTTAGCCATAGGCAATTCTCCAGCAATAGTTAGTAGTAGGCAGGCTGTAACAATATCGACGAAGACTAGCTGGTTACAATACCACAAAGAAGCAAACTGGAATTGGAGCACGAAGCTGTCAATATCCTCACAAACATCAGAGGAAATACCAACCAGGCGTGGAATCTTCCGAGGCGTCTCTCTAAGCCCGCTGTAGTGTTGTTTGGTTTTCAATCCAAATCCAAGTCAAACATGGCATATCGTCGGCACATACAATGAGCTATCTAATGACAATATCAAATCGTATGCCAAAGATGAAAATCAATTTTGACTGCATCCTTCATTCTCGGTGTGTTTTCCCGGAATGGCAAAGAACGAATTCCGGGAAAACACACCGACAATGAAGGATACAGTCAAAATAACATCTAAATTGTGGGTATGGATTTAGACGACGTCTGCACATACCTCGGCATATTGCAAGCAACAACATCTGCTGTGGCAATAATTAAATCTAAGTTACTGAGGGAATTTGAGTTACGTCTGGATCTTGTCCTGCCAACTGAGTCGCTCGGGAAAAATTACCTTTGCCACTCCCGTCCCTCTATATTCGTTCGGTTTGATGCAGCGGAGCAACATTGATTTAAAATCTGTCAATAAACGGGTCAACAGTTCTTGCAAACAACAATAAACAATAAAATTGAGGATCACTAACCAACGTCATCAGGGAGGAAGGGGTGTCCCGCACTACAATCAAGTGTATTCTCTTTTTTTTTTAAAAAACATCAACTACATCAGGCAACTGCTATGGTAGATAATAACTTGTCTCCTTTGAACTTGAGAAGCAAAGCGTGGAAAGAGAAACCCATTTGCGGAGGTTTTATAAAGAATTTGCTATTGCCGAAAATTGTCATCGGAGCCTCCAGCGAATGGTTGACTAACGGTTTATTATTTATTATGAGACCGAAGCATTCCTCACTTTAGTTCAAGATGTTTCGCTCCCAAAATAATTATAAACGGTACATTCTTCAAGACTCGTCAATCACCAATTCCAGTTGTATGCAACTATAAAGAGGAGGCCATCCAGTACATAACATCTGCGTGCAGGATGTTGATCAGTACCGAGTACACCAGTCGTCATAAATCTGCCTGGAAGACTTTCCATCAAAACGCTGCATTGAAGTATAACTTAGTGGCAAATTACCATCCTCATTATATGTATATTCCACAGAAAACGACAGAAAATGACCGGGCCAAAGTGCTGTGGGATCACACTATTTTCACCGGCCACAGTGTTAATCACAATAGAGCCGATCTAGTTCTGATTCTCAAGGAAAAAGGATCGGGCTTCATAATAGATGTAGCCGTACCGTTGGACCGGAACATTGTTGAAAAACCGCACGGAAAAATCTGGAACTACAGAAGATCAAAGTAGCCCCCCAGTCGTAATTTCAGCGACGGAATTAGTACCACAAAATTTATATAAAGCGCTAAAACGTTCGATATTAAGACCGGGATATATATGGAGATGCAAAAGGCGGGCATCCTTGCAACTTGTGCTATTGTCCCAAGAGTCCTGTCCGGTAACAGTCTAGCCTAGTGGGCTCTAGTCTTGATTCGCACTGTCTTTTACAATCAAGATGTCTCTGTAGCGAAGAACCGCCCCGTCACTACTTCAAGTGTTTGCCATAATCGGGGATGTAGCAATAGATTTTCGCATGGTCACACACACTTTGCGTTCAAACGCTTCATCGTTATGATGCGAGCCTTTGGATGTTGCCTTCAGCCAATCCTTCGGTTGGTCGCCCCTCGGTCCAGTTGGGCGGGAGGACGGCTCGTGGGATTTTTTAACTATATATATTTTGAGTTAATCTATAAGCAGCTTCTATAAGTATCGAAAACAAACCGATAATCTCGAAATGCAAAAGCTTCATATCCAATCCCAAACTAAATATTTGATTCGACCGATTGTACCTTCTATACTAAAGTGATCTACAGTTTAGTCAAACGAAGAAATAAGATGCAATAAATTCATGCTGCTTCGTTTTCGCCATTTCTACAACAATGAGCTTTAATTCGAAACAATAAAATAGAAAGTATAAACGAAATTGCGGTCGAGGTACTATGATATTTATCTATTATATGAATATCTTCTTGTTGGTTTGGCCAACTCGGGCTCATAAGTTACTACATGTTACTCGAAATGTACTTGGAGAAGGTTCTAAAAACTGCAAATTCTGATAAAAACCCTTCTCAAAGATTGGTGTCTTCGTGCCAAAAAATTGGAAAATTCGTAAATAATAAATGTAAATGTAAGTTTAAATATTTAATGCCATTAAATATCATCTTGAGTGAAATTTATCTTAACTAACTTAACTATTTTTCATCTGGGATGCTTCAATTCCATCTTTATTCAAACCATACACAGCGGTGTTACTTCATAATGCAGATATGACTTAACTCTTTCACGTATAAATGTGCCTATGTCGTTAGATGATCACAAAAATGAGCATTTAACAGTCTGAACGTGACATAAATAATTGAAAAAGGGGTGCGTCAAATTACATACAAGCAATCTAATTATTACATTAACCGATTGCCTTATTGCGTATTATATAGTATGAAATATTTTTTCCGATATTATTTTCTACTTGACTATTATCTGCTAAATTAATTCATACAACAAAAGCACTCGAAGCAGACCCAATTTAAATGAAAAACATCTAATAGGTGCAGAATATACGCAATTAGATTGTTGTTGAATGCCTTTCAGTACACGTTGCTAATGTGTTTATCAGACTTTGAATATCATTGTGGAGAAATTGAAATTTTTACATCCTTATTTTGATTGCCAGACAATGAGGACAGATAATAGGATTCCAGTTCAAAACAGTAACGCAATGAATAATCATATTGTCAACCAGTGATGGGAAAGAAATGCAAACATTTCAGCGAATAAACACGGTCCAGGTGATCACTTGACCAGCCCCTACGCACTTTTATTCAACCGGCACAGCGTAGCAGGTAGAGTCGGCTTTAGGCCTTGTTATATTAATTATAATAATGAACGCCGCACATAGTGGTTACCCGCTTTTTATGTATAAGGAAGACGGAATGATTCCGTATCTTTGACATTGAACAGTGTTGACGATATTACACCTGAGGTGAATGCCAATTCGATTTTGAGATTTGAGTCAGTTGAACATTTACATCAGATCTGTAATGGAGACGCATGACAAAACTTATAGTGGTTCACAAGAAAGTTATGGGAATCATGACTCAACATTCTTCACTACGCTACTATTAGCCTATTCGAAGAAAAATAACTCACTGAGATATTTCCGGCCTAGCCATATTACATCTTAAAACGCTTCTATTACGCTAGAGCGTCAAATCTCTTAATAGTCATCATTATGCCTTTTAAGTCATCGGTAATTCGGATGCAGTGGAAGTGGCATTCATTGTAAGATTAAAACTCACAGATCTCTATATATAGCAATCTTCTGAAAACGTACATTTCGATCATTATGAATGAATGAACGTAAACCAGAATGTTTACGTTGCAACCTTTTCCAGTTGGCATTTTATCCGGTTTGAGCTTGAATCATTACCGAACTTAGATACCATCGAGTATACTCGACACCTTTACAAAATTTTCCTGAAAAACTCAAGTGTAAATAAACAACCGAGTTAACTGACCGAAAAATCGAACAAAATTAATAAACGATTTGCTTCAAACTAGTTTCAAGTTGCAATTTACTCAACAGAGCTTCATGGCTTCATTGAGAGTCATATGATCGGTTGCAGATGTCAGGGCTAATCATATTTCATACTGAGATTGAGGTAGTTAATGACGCGTTAAAATTATGTGTTTGTTTTTCAATCGATGTAAATAGACTAAAAATATTAACTCCAAACTGTTCCTATCGACACAGTAACAACTTGTGATCCCACAAGGTCTAAAAATCTGAAAGGTTAAATTAAAATAAATCCTTCACGTTAACTTATTTATCATTTGATACATTTCTGAATTCAACTATAATCACTGCAGCAAAATATCTAATTTTTTCCTTTTTTTTATTTATATGTCCTTTCCTTAACGAACTAGCGCTATATATGCTTTAATTTGCAGGTGAAGCAAAAGGAACCCTTACCAATAAACGAAGATAACAAACCGGAAAACAGAAGTTCGGAGCTTGAAGTATGAAAGGTTTTGTATATTTCCTATGTAAGAATATTTGAGTATACATTTGTCCGATTTTAACCAAGCTCGTAATGCTTACCAGACTACTCACTTTATTGTGATTGATTTCAGGTTGCAGTAAATTTGCACAAAAGAGATAAACTTCACCTATTGTAATTCTGTTAGTAATGGTGTGATTCCATCAAACTGCTCCAAATGCTCTATATTATACCCTACTTGCTGATTCTAGGATAAAGTCAAGCAGGGTTTCCAATAAATCTCTAAAAAATAGGATAATATCCTATTATTAACTTTATTCAGTATGGAGGGCATTCTGAGAGTTAGAGACTATACAGTGGCAACTTTGTGATTTTTTTTAGATTTTTCGACTGAGTAGTTTCTGAGAACATGTCCGTAAAAGAAATTAACACTTTCTAGTCCCCGTATCCCCAGGAAATTATGTTAAATGTCAAAGAATGTCAAAGCACTAATCGAGACTTTTCATATGATATCCCAACTTGAGCCAGCCATTGGGGTGCTTTGTAGTAGGTCGCAAGCGGAAAAAAGACAACCTACGGAAAAGCCGAAACCTGCTGCCACAACAATGTCACAGGCGACCCAAATGAAACCAAATCGCGCGCTCGTCGAGAAGGAGGAGAACATATGTCCTAAATGGAAACGTTGGCTAGTGGAGGGGAACCCAAGGGAAATAAAAACGGTGGATGGATCTAGGTCATGAACAAAAAAGAGAAATAAGAAATTAAAGGTCGCCCAGGGGCAATGTATCGTATGAGAAAATGTTTAAAAAGTCAAACCTGTCCCCGGCCTAAGAGATCTGGGGAATGTCAGCAAGACCCGAAAAACCCAAACAGCGGATCTCATATTTGAGCTGAAAAAAAACTTGAGATATATATGCAGTGCAAAGAATTCAATGAGGTAACATCCAGAGAAGAAAAATCTACGTTGCCTTGAAACAGCAATTCAAGTTGGAAGAATTTGGAGAAGAATCTATCATAAGTCGGAGAAAAGCCTACGGCGGCACTCAAACAGCGACTATGTGACTGCCAGTGGAGACAACGAAGAAGTTGTTTGTCGTAGAAAAAGTTTCTATTGGGAGGGTTGTTTGCCGTCTAAGAAACATCTTTTTAGAAAAGTGCTACAAATTGGACACTTCGCGAAGACATGCACTAACATCGGTCCTATCGATTCCGAAGGTGTGGGAAGAAACAAGATGTTGTCAACTCGTTAGTTGCAATAAAAAAATGCGGTTAATTTAAATAAATTTCAACCACGGCGCAGGCCACTTACGAATCCGATATGGAGATTGCCATTCTAAATGAACCATAGAGAAACGTTGACGGTGGTGTATGGGTCACAAATTCATTTGGTAGGACAGCGACATGGGCGCCCAGGCCCTAAGCAATGCAATATGCCATGAGTCAGGCAGCTAGCGACTTTGTGTGGGCAAAAATAAGCGGTGTATTCAAGTACAGCTGCTACGCCCCACCAAGCCTCATATTCTCCGAATTTGATGAGATATTAAACAATCTTTTTCTCGACGCAACGGGACGAAGTCCAAAAGCAATTATTGGTAACTTTAACGCATAGAACCTTGAGTGGAGGAGCAAAGAGACTAGCGCAAGGGAGTGCAGTTTATTAGAATTGTTTGCCCAGCTAGATATATAGTATATCTAACTACCTAACGAAGGTAATGTAAACAGATATCGAAGAAGAAGATCTGACCTTTTTCTGCCGTGAACTGGCACATAATATGTCCTAGCAAGTTAGCGACGACTTTGTGTACAGCGACCACCAGGCAATTACCTTTGAACGCTTATGCCACGCCGAAGTCCAAAATCGAAAAGAACATCAGGATGACCTTCAGCGATGGAGAGAGACCAGACTAATCATTGACGCCATCAAATTGGTTACTAGCTTCACGAAAGGGTAGTAAGTCGACATCCCAACATTCAGACTATTCAACAATATGTGCGCTTCAAATCAAAGCAAAATGACTGCTAAATACATAGATATGTGTATGTTCAAATAGAACAAAACACAGTGAAAGACGAATTCAATAACAACTCCAAAAAGCAACCAACATTTAGTAAAATGGGATCAGTTAAAATACGCGATTAAGACTGCTGCGGAGACGAAATTGGAATTAAAACTTGAAAAACGCATTGATTTCTTCCTATTCACGGGAGATTTAAGTAATCCAATTAAGTAATTATGATTACTTATTATTTTATTGAAATATTCAAGCGAACTCAATGCGAATTTTATACAGCAAACTCAACGCGAATTCTATACAGTAAACTCAACTCAAATTCTATTTTCAAAAAGGACTTCCATATTCTTTAGCAATTTTCAACTTAATAATTAAATTCAGTGACAGGTCTGAAAAACATAATTACTGCGATCTTCCACTCCCTTGGTGTGCCACGCAAAGTGGATAGATCCGCGCCATCTATTCGCTCGCAACATTCGAAATAAATTTCGAATGCTGCGAATCCTGCCGCGCCACATCACTCCGCCCCCAGATGAAACCTAGGGGGTTTCAGCGACTGATCCCCGAACTTCGTTCGCCGTTAATCCACAAAGCGGACACGACGTTGCTTCGGGGCGCACGCGGGTTTCAGCCTGGACAAAGAGACCGCCTTTTTGTGACCACCGATCTCGAGCTGGAAGAAATGTTCTCCCCGCTCGAGAACGCGGTACGGGCCCTCATATGGAGGCTGCAGCGGCTTCCGGACGGCATCCGTTCTGATCAGCACATGCGTGCATGTGTCCAGTTCCTTGGGCGAACAAGCAGGTATGGATGAGTGTCGAGTGGGTGGTGTCGCCTTGATGCGCCGGAGATTGTCCCTCAGCAGACGCACCAACCCCGACTCCGTGAGACCCGATCTCTTGTCGAAGACCGGATCGCTTGGGAGTCTTGGGTTCTCCCCGTAAACCAGCTCCGCGGGGCTGGCAGCAAATTCCTCTCGGCGGGTTGTACGAAGGCCGAGTAGGACGAGAGGCAAGACTTGCGTCCAGGACGGGTCGCCGCGTGCCATAATGGCGGCTTTCAGCGTCCGTCACAACTCCTAAAAGGATGACCGTTAGTAAAATCGGTTTGCCTAGCTCTGGGTAGAGTCGGGCAGAGACTGCACCCAACCTCGTGAAACTTCCGCTTCAACCCCACAGACGAATTTTGTTCCATTGTATCGCCAGCTTTCATTCCGCCTTAGTTGAAAATCCCGTACTGAAGCTTCGTCTGTAGCATACAATATATTTGATAGGGAGGTCAAGTGGAAAAAAGTGCAGAAATACATTGAGGATATCCGTTGAACAAGACCCAGAAGTGTTAGGTGCTAAACTTGATTCTTTTATATTCCCTGGTCAGCACAGCCCCCCACACAACAGACGCTTAGGTAAGGATTGGACGAACTATGACTGTGTTCAGCCAAAGCAGTATTTTCAAACGAAGTCTCCTTTTTTCATGAATGACTTTTGTAGGTGAAAGCCATTCCCCCTTTCTTAGCTAGCAGTTCCATATTTAGTCTTTTTCGCATCCAAGATCACACCAAGATATTTTACATTGAAAAAAGTGACAGCAACTCAGTCTTGATAGCATTGGGTAAATTTTGGTTGAATTTATGCGAAGCCCGCATCCTGTGGCTCAACGACTCACTTTTTCAAGTGCTTCTTCATTCCGCCTTTGCAGAGTACCGAAGAAATTACATTGCCCTTGCGCATCGCTTGTAGTCCGCACCCCGGCTGACGGAATATCCCGAATTCTCTTAAAAATCGCAGAGATTCTTAAATTATTATAAAGATGATCAACGGATTGCTCAGTGTGCTTTATCCTGCTTGACTATCGCAGCAGATTGGGTATTGGATGTCCTTCTGCTGCTCGGCTATCTCCCTACTTGTCATCATTAAGATCACGTATACTTCTACTAAAAGAATAATAATAATTATTTCTTACTTTTATTTGATAGGCCCTTGTGCCATTGGTATAGAAGTCCTCAATATACTCTGATACGTTTTCTTCCGGTCTATTTTAGTTCTATCTATCTGCCTTATTTTTTCAGTATTTCTTTCAATGTTCTGTACCTAGCACATTCGATATTTCCCTATAAAATAGATCTAAGCGATCTACACTTTTATTTCTTCTTCACATAGCTCAATAAAGATGTCTAGGCGAACGTCAATTTAATGATAAAACGTGTATTCAGAATGAGAATGATCCAATGAAAGCATTTTTTGACAATTTCGAAATTAATAAAACTGGTGATTTTGCGACGGTGTTCGTTAAATAAGTTCAATGCCAGACGAAATGAAATCTTAATCCTTCATCCAAAGCAACACTTTCCAAAGCCTTGCATTGATGGAAAAAAAGAGATACAAATCTACTGTCTTGAGTTTCGAAAAAAGCCTTGAACTTATTTTGAGGGGAATAAATGGTTGACAGAATAAATTTATCGGTCGAATCTAGCTTGGATAAGATAATTGCTTGAGGTTCGATCGACTACAGTTTAAAAAGTAGAGGTTTCCGTACGACACTGTTTAATCTGCAGTCGATATTTTTAACAGCCCCAACTTTTAAATGTTGTTACATTTACAGGAACGTTATTTAGTTCCTATTTATCATAAAGGCAACTAGTTGTATCTGCCATTAAAGATGTGAAACCATTTGGTTTTATCACTTTTAAGATATAATGAAACGCCTACATATAAAGTCTTTGAATTACTCACAATTTACTTCGGGTTGATAGTCAAAAATAAGAACAATCCAGTGACTTACCTGAAAAAAGAAGCAAAATTTCAATAATAGAGATAAATTACATTTAAAAATATAAATGATATACATAAATACTCCAGAAAAGTTTCTACTAAATTAGTGGGTCTTATTATCATTTTAAGAGTTCATTACAGAATGTGACCCGAAATCCGGAGAAACCACAAACTAGTCCAACACGCAAGGGTTTAAAATAAGTCTGTAAAACCATGAAGAAGACATTGTGTGCTCACCACGATTCTCAGTTCTGAACCACGCGCTCAAATGAGTCCCAGAATATATCGGTTCAATAATAAAACCGTCGCAGCCGGTCCCAAGCCCGGTTGTGAAAGGAGGAGGGATCGATAGCTTCAGTCTGAATGGTTGTACGCTACCACAGCGTCTCAGGGGATAGGTGAGGAACTTTGCAGTCCTGCTGATTACTCACTGAGGAAGCTATCCGCACACATGGCAGTTAAGTATAAAATGCAAATCCATCTAATGATAAGAAGGAGAAATTTAAGGTCCGGTACGGATAAATGGCGGGAGTCGTCTGACCTAGTGACTGGGTCGGGCTCTCGTAATAGACAGCACGGCGTCGAAACCGCTAGTCGTGGGGCGGTTCGACGTCTAGGCGCCACGACGACCAGGAGCATAGCTCCGCTTGCTGCAGCTATTTCGCCACAATCTGTGGCGACCACTTCAGCAGGTTCGCGTAGGCAGCGGATGAAATGGACTGAAGAAATGAACCTCTTCATCATCCGCTTCTACTACGAAATAACGGTACACCATCTTATCGCCCTTTGTTGCACCAGAGATTCGTCGAGCGTTTCCCGCAATTTGCGCATGTGACTATGCAGCGAGTCGCAGACCAGTACCGCTTCATTACCCCCAGCGACACAATCCCGGCCACCATCAGGGAGTGTGTTCGACTTGAGGTCATCGGGGAAACTGGTGACCGGCGGCGGCATCAGCAACACCACGCCGCACTGCAGGCACCAGTTTCAGTACTCGCCGAAGCACTCTTCTCCACCGTTCAGCTGGGGTTCGGGACAAATTCCAAAGCACGTGTATAGAATTCTCGGATATGGATCCTTTGCATAGACCAGGTATTCCTAGGATCTATGCATCTCCGGTTACCCGCCCAGCATGCTGAGTGGACCACCGCTGCCAATACGCCTGGCATGAATTTTGCGGATATTACTGAAGAGGAAGTTCGACGAGCCATAAACAGCTCGAAGAACTGGGGGGCCCAGGTCTGGATCGGGTGCAAAATTTCTGGTATAAGGAATTTACCAGCGTACACAGTTGGCTGGAACACAGTATAAATAAGGTCACTGCGGGAATTACCTACCTTATCCCTAAGAAGGACACGGTGCAGGACCCCGTAGACACAAGACCGATTACTTGCTTACCAACACTCTACAAATTCATCACGTTCATTATTAGTGGAAGGGTCAATGCGCACCTGGAGCCCAACAACATTCTGTCCGAAGAAGAGCAGAAAGGCTGCCGAGTTGGTTCAAGGGTATTGCAAAGAGCAGCTCATTATCCACTCGCTAGTTGTAGGACAAGAAACTAGAGGCCAAAGAAACCTCTTTGGTTGCTATATCGATTATGCCAAGGTTTTCGACAGCGTTCCGCATACCTGGCTAATCGATGTCCTACATCTATATCGCATTGATCCGAAACTAATAAAGTTTTTGGCGACAGTCATGAAAGGGTGACACACCACCTTATCAGTGCCTTCATCTGAGAGTGCCAATATCTCAGAGCCCATCCATACACGGAGTTGTATGCTGGTACTGGCGACCATCTTAGAAGTCTGTTGCGAACAGTAGACATGTTCAGCCGTGATATTTGGATGGAGTTTGGATTAGACAAGTGTCAAATCCAAGCCATCCGCAAAGGTCATCACGAGCCGCATACCGGACATAGCATTGGTGATCTCCATATCGAAGCTGTGACTGAGACAGACTTCTACAAGTTCCTAGGAATTCTGCAAGGAACCTATGCTCGAGTTGGTAATCTGAAGGATGCTTTGCTGTTTGAATTCCTGCGACGCGTAAAGCTGATGCTGAAATCGCATCTCTCGGGGAAGAATAAAATAAGCGCGTTGAATATATTCACTATCCCTTCACTGGCTTATGCATTCAGAATATTGCCGTGGACAAAAACCAATCTGGAAAACGTCCAGCGGCGGATACGGACAACTATGTCCAAATTCCGAATGCATCATCCAAAGTCCGCCGTGGAGCAGATAAACCTGCCTCGTGACATCGGAGGCAGGGGCGTGGTTGACGTGACGGCACAACATCATCGCAAAGTCGACTCGCTGCGCGCTTATTTTTATAGCAAAGATCAGACGAGTCCTTTACATGCGGCTGTCTGTAGGGCAGACTGTGGACTGACTCCAAAGCAATGCACGGTAAACACGTGAATTGTCTTTGGCAGCCATTTGTCGATTTGCGTTTCTCGAACATCTTCTTTGCTGAAACGGAGGGATTCATGTGTGCCATTCAGAACGGCGTGGTCGCCACCCGAACTTATAAAAAACTCATCATGAAAGAGCGGGTGGAGAAAGACCAGTGCAGAATGTGTGGTTCGGAGTTAGAGACGTTGGACCACCTCATTTCTGGCTGTACTGTTATGGCACCGGTACAATACATTACCAGGCATAATGCTGTATGTAAAGTGATTCATAAAAACCTTGCATACAAGCATGACAAGACGAGTCGCGCCGCGTATATTACTGATGTTGCTATCTCCCATAACAGTAACATTGAACGAAAATACGTGGAGAATAAGATGAATTATGAATCACTGGCTCGGGAAATCAAAAAAATTTGACGTCTCGAGCGGGTAGTTGTAGTTCCCATAATATTGTCAGCTACAGGTCAGGTACCCAAATCCCTCAGGCCTCCCTTGATGGCCTGGGTCTCTTACACAGTCTAATTCAAACCATGCAGAAGTACACCATTCTGCATACGTGCTCGATATTGCGGAGAGTTCTTGACGGATTCTCCCATTGACCTACCATCGGCCACTACCACCAACGCCCCTTTATAATTTAAGTAAGTAGGCACCTAGTGCTAGTATTAGGTAAAATCCGGCATCTGCCGAGATTGTGACAACTAGGAAAATAATAATAATATAAATCTGGTTCGAGAGCCCACATGTGCTCAGCCTTTTGGAAAAGCATTTCAGCACACCGAAAGGTTTTGGTATACTCAGGAAATTCATTACTTTTAGTAATCTTCACTGGCCCCGAACAAGCTACGGAAATTATAATTGAACTACTAATTCGAGCTAAATATGTCTGAAAACATCTTGGCAGTATAAGTTTAATTAATGAACGGATGCGCAAGAAAAGTTGATTAAAATAAACATCCTCTGCTATGAATATCAATTCAAATGAAGTCAGCATGGATACTCAAAATGGGTAAATGCGTAAAATTTAAAAACCATAATTTTGTTCTGAATGCAATAATACAATCATGAATTATGTAGTGATGTTAGCGGTGATTTTTATTTTAATACACCTTATGTGTACTTAGTCTCGTAGTTGAGTGTAAAAACTCATTACTTTCGTTTCCTGAAACCTTGAAATCATGACGGGCCTATTTTTATAATCGATTCAATGTCAGAAGATTTCTATAATATGAGCATAAATAGTTGTAGTTTTTCCATTTATTGAAAATCCAATAGATAAATTGTCGCACGCGACAAGGTAATTATTCGTATTTGAGCGATCAATTTAAAAGTGAGATAAAATTGTACCGGCGCATTCAGTTACATAATAGGATCCTGGTATTAATTTGAAAGCTAAGTGAAAATCGGTTCTTTACAAATATCCCACACAACTTTAATTAAGTGCAAATACGAACCGTTTAACATAGTTTTCTTTCGAAGGAATACGCACAAAGTATGAATTAAGATTCAGAGATAATTGAAATTGCTTTGTTACAATGCGTTGGGAATGATAATTATCGCATTAATAGCGTAGTAAAAATAAAAGAGGATTGATTCCGTGTTGTAAAGAAATTGTTGAATTATTATTGAATGATCAAAGGAATAGCAAGTAAGGGTAATATGAATAACAAATATGGTGTGACCATTTTTCTCAGTGGTAGGTAATAATGAGTACTAATTTTCAGTAACTCACGTTTTGAATTCAAGGGCATACACATATAGTGTGTCTATGTTTTAAGAATCAATATTTACAGAACTGACGCATGTCACGTATTTTGTATGGTTTCAAAAAGTGACGTACTATTATTCGAGACTGATTGAAATTACGTCTGGAAAGCAGTGAATCAATAATTGACTGCAGGCATACTAACTTAACTAGATTAGGGAATTTTGTCAATTACAAACGTTGAGTATTTGACATTCTTCTACTTCTTTAACGAAGCTGAAATCTAATGTTGCAATATTTTCAGTTAATCACCTCACTAAAAGATACAAACAGCCTTTCCTAGAACAAGAAATGCTAATTAATCTAATTAGTAAAATCCACACGAAATTGTGCGAAGAATTTAAGGTAGCCCAAATCGCTTCTGAGAAAAAAGATCTTTAATGAATCAATGAGAATTCAATCCAATGTGTGATGATAACGGTCGAATGAAAATCTCAGGGGGAAAAACTACGAAAGTCGCGTGAATACCACAAAATTTTAGTCCTATCATTGGACGATGTTGGAAGTCTGAACAGGTGCAGAATATTAAACAATTGTATTAAATATTCATTTTTCGAAAAAACATTGGTGTCTATTCATTTTGATTTTCCTCATACACGATAATTTCAACAACGGAACGATTGATAAATCACGCCAAATGATGCTTGAAGAAAATAGTTTCCGATAATTTCATAGGCTTACAAAGACACAGCCCCATCCAGCCGGATCATATATAAAGCTTGAGTCAAGTCATAGCTTTCCATATGTCTCATTCAATTTATGCACTATTTTTTATTATTTTAGTATTTTTATTTAAATAATAATAATAATAATCGTTGGCGCAACAATCCAATTGGATCAGGGCCTTGAAGTGTGTTAGAGCACTTCATTCAAGACCTTAACGGTACACTACAGTACACTGTAGGAGGCAATGTGGTCAGCATTGCGCTTTTTATTTAAATCCTTTTAATAAATTAGACAACACCTTAGCATAAAAATTGTTCCTATTACAATACATCCACATTGCGACGTGATGCGGCCCACACTCTTCCTCCTAGTGACGTCTCCCCTCTGGAACAGTTTTAGGACTCTCCACACTTAAGGACCTTCTAATGGTATGGTGGCTGCAGCGGCACAGTCCTTTCTAGTATGTGTGTGCAGATTTCGAAGACCCTAAGGGGTTGTTCACCACTGTCTGCAGTTTGACAACTGCCCCTCATAGCAAGTCCAACAGTCCAGTCTCTGCAAGACCACTTCTCTTGTTGAAAATCAAGGTCGCTGGGGAGTCGTAGGTTCTCCCCATACACCAGACTATCAGGGCTGGCAGCAAACTCTTCGCGGGCGGCTGTATGGACCAGCACGGATCGTCGCGTCCCATAAAAGCCGCTTTCAGCATCCGATGCCAATGTTCTAGCATCCCATTGGATTGCGGACGGCCTCTAGTTGTTCGATGACATTTGAAACCAAGAAGTTTTCCAAGTTCCTCGAAGAGCACATTTGGACTGCATTCCCTGATCTGCAGTGATAACTGCTGAAACACCAATCGTAGAATTGCCTCAGGCCATTGCGTAAATCGATCAATGACCCTGAGGCAATACTTGTAGCCGTGCGAGTCTCGCATAGGACAAAGTGGAAGCCTTAAACTTTTGACATGCGATACGCTCCCTTGCCCAACACCTAACGTCCTTGCCCATGGATGGCCAGAAATATTTCCGAATTCCGGAGTGCGCAAGGTCATTCCCTGAGCGAAATACTTCCATAAGGGAGCAGCAGTAGAGCAGGCTCTGAAAAAATACATCATCCTTCTGGGCCGTAGCAATCAAACGCGGTTGGAATGTTGCTTTCTTAAGGGGGTCATCCCGCGTGAAGGTCGTTTTTTTTGGCTTTTTTTAGAAATTTTTTGTGAAGAACTGGATCTTTATCTTTATACAAATACAAATTTTTCACCATAGACTTCCACCCCGATCTGCACCCATCTCCAAAAAAAGGTGTTTTTCTGCTGCCACGCTAGAGGGCACTGTGATCATCTTAAAGAAAAAAAGTAAACGGCATTTTAACGTACAGACTTAACTACAGTCCGCAAATTACGATTATTAAAAAATATTAAAAACTATATTTTTGGAGGCTTGTTAAACTTTTTTTTTTGAATTTTGGCGTTTTGTTAAGGCTTCTTCAATGAATAAAAAAAAAACTACTGAATGGATCGCAATTATCCTAGTTTGGGCACGGTGGAAATATGTTCTGAATAAGTCGTAAAAATTTCAAAGAATTTCGTTGGATAGATTTTGAGGTATGGTGGCAGCAGATTTTCAATATGCAGTTTCGAGAAAAACGCATTTGAAAAGTAGAATGTGATTTTTAGCCATAAACCCTTAACTGACCGTTAATCTGCTATACTTAATCCATAAACCTTAGGTTTCTTCAAAAAACACATGTACAACCTTGGCTTCAATTCCTGTCCTTTTAGCGAAGTCATTCGAACGGCACACGGGATGACCCCTTAACTCCGGGACAAAGCATCGGTGACTAAGTTGTCTTTACCAGACACATGTTGAATGTCCGAACTAACCTGGTTATTGAAAGTTAAGTGCCGAAGTTGGCGAGAGGACGCTTTGTCGGGCTTTTGCCGTGAGGCAAATGTGAGAGGCTTGTGGTCCGTGGGCAAGGTGAACAGCCTGCCCTCAAGGGAAAAACAAAAGCATTTAATGCTCAGATACGCAGCTAATAGTTCACGATAGTATGAACTGTAGCTCAGTTGAGGGGAATTCAACTGTTTTGAGAAGAAACTCAACAGCGACCAACTCCAGTTCACTTTCTGTCTTCGGCATCGACGAACACAGCTAGGGTTACATTCTGTTGAAGGAATGCCAAAAGTGTAGCGACTAACAGCTGCTTCGTTAAGGAGGTACTGGTGATTAGCGGCTTTGGGGAAAATATGATGGTAGTAGTTTACCATGCCCAAGGACCTTCTGATGTCTTTTACTGTCTTAGGCAGCGGAAAGCTCGCGATCGCTTGGATCTCTCTGGATCGCGGTGTACGCCGCCCGGGGTGATGAAATGGCTTAAAAATTTCACCTGCGGTTGAACAAATTTACACTCGTGATCTGCCAAATGCTCAAACTCTTGTTATCGGTGACGTCCTTCATGCTGCCTTGTCTGGAAGAATTCAATAGACTATTACATCTTTCCTCAAACACCTCGACTATGCTGATGACATCTATGTTCCCTCCCACCAGTCATGGAGCTTGGCCAAATGGCTCTCAGTGTGACAGGTCATCGCGCTCTCTCTATCTGCATTATTGAACGATGACGCGTAGGTGTGGTTCACGTGCTATACTCCACCAAGGAGTGAATGCCAACCATATAATAAAGAATGACACACAACACACAACTTACGAATATAATAATATAATAATTCTAATTTCACCTATCACTTTTTTTTTATTTTCTTACCGACATTAATCCACTTTCAGATGTTTATGCCCTGGCTCCACTGCAAATCGGAGCAAAACTAAGGAAGGTGTAGCACTCTAAGTAACAACGCCTCATACATAACTCAGCGCGGACTTGTGGTTCGAAAAATGCGCAAAAAGCACGTATAATCCCAAGGATGTTTTGGATACCATTAAGCCTATATATGAAGATCTGATCAAAGATGCCCTTCTGGAGCGATATATCGGAGGTTTTACACAAAACAACAATGAGAATTCGGACCAACTTATTTGGAAAATCTCACCAAAGCACTTGAGTGGAATGTCTCTCATCGTTAGGATACCATCAAGGAGTGGCTCGGGAGACAAGAAGGGGAGATTAATTATAATCTCACCCAATTTCTGACGAAGCATGGGAGCCGCCAGTACCTCTACAGGTTCAAATTGAACAATTCGCCCGGTTGTACAAACTGCGAGGGAGTCCCCAAAGACCCAGAGCAAATATTCTTTCACTGTCCAAGATTCAGGGACAAGAGAAGAAACCTAGGGGAAACTTTAGGTGAAGCACTGATACCGAAAAATATGGTGAGGAGAGTGCTAACATTGCAGGAGATTTGGGATGCGATCAACTCAATGATCGCATCAAAAATTGATAGACCAGTAGCTTACTCCAAACTAGAATTTGATTTTATAGTGTATATATATCCATACATACATACATAGTATATATATATACACTATAAAATAAAATTGTAGTTTGGAGTAAGCTACTGGTCTATCAATTTTAGACTTAACTACAAATAGAAGACAATATCTAACCTCTTAGAGATCGCATCCATGCATACCAAACTGAGAAAAGTGAAGGAGGTGGGGGGAAGGCGCGGTTACGAACGTCGCGCATAGAAGATTGGAGAAATCGCTAAAGTGAATTAACTCCGTCCCGTGACGTAATACCTTATGGTGATTCCACGGGATAGAGGGGAATTGGGGGAGGTTTTAGTGGGTAAAAATCCCACACCCTAGCGTGTCTAGGTCAGTGCCTTTTGAAGATTTCCACCTCCTTAAAAAAAAACAGTCAAACAGTAAACTGATTTTAATAAGGTATATTTAATGGACTCCTACCATCGATGACAAAACTTCACAGCGCTTTTACCACTACTAACGTTTTCAAGTCGGTGCCCCCCATAACATCAAAATTACTGCACCTAACCTTTTCAAATTTTGAATACTATATCTGTAGATAATTTACGAGGTAACGCTGGAGAGTTTTTTTTCAAATTTGTTAAGATTTGCAATAATTTTTCTTAGCGAAGTTCACGTTTTTCACTTCAAAGTATTCTCAGAAAGTGAAAAATTTAAATTTCGAAAAACCCTCCCAGCGTTACCTGGGGAAAACGATCATCTAATGAAAGAACTTTGATTTTTCTATTTCAGATTATCCAGCACCGAGTTATGGGGGGCGCACCGCAATTCTACTTTTTTCCGAGAGGCTTCCGAATAATTACTGCCATTGCTTTATTTTTTATTATATCTTCATGAAAATTTTACACAATATTCATCGAAAGTCATTCCTCAATGTACCTTTGGTTTTAATAAATAAATGTTAACTTTGTCGTAAAAAAATTGTGTGACTTTCATCATTATGACGCTATACGTATCATGCGATGGATTAAGTATTCTAAGTGGTTCCTCACAGTAGGGCCGCAGGGAGAAGATTAGGCGAGCCCCTGGTATCCCTTCTGATACCCTTCTTCACCCGAAAAAAAGCTCGGATCCCTTATAGATACGTTTCTTATTTTCTCCACCAGGCCTAGCTTAAATACTTTGCTATTCAAATAGTATTCGAATTTTCATCCGGAACTGTCTGGCAACAACAAATTATACGTTGTTATAATGAAGTTTTTTTAACGCTTGCAGACATGCCATGACAATCAAGTGCTAACGAGAAAAACATGGATAACCGAATTTGTCCACTTATTCACACTGAATTTGCAGTTCATTAGCTGTAATAAGGAAGAACCCACACATCTTTCTACTTCTTTCATAATTAATTTTCATGAGATTCATTGTCCACAGTCATATATAATAACGCTGAAGTTGACAGTGTAAGACCGCTAAATTTTCCATGGCACTTCACAATACAAAACCATTGCGCAGAATAGATATTGTCTCATTACTGAAATCATCCCATTAATTTAAAAGCTTTGAATTGCATAATTGGTCTTATCAAAACACATTCAACCATTTTACCGATTTATTCAATTAAATTTAATATCTTTAATATCTTTCTGCTTTCATCTATCGTTTTATGTCTTTTGCTTTCATCCATCTTTAAACCAATCATGCATGGATTTGTATAGGCGTGGTATGCCGCACGCTCATTAAAATTTACCAACTACATAATAATTGGAATGAGTCAAAGTCAAGGTTGCTAATTTCTCATTTTTCTTTTACATCCGAACAGGCTACCTAGAAAGTAGTCGCAAAAAACTGTTTACTGTCAACAGACAGCTACTTGTTTACATACTTCCATCGTGTGTCAGCACGCATTTAGTCTCCTAAAGTTGGGGCAAAATAAAGCAATTATCCGCTGTACGAATTCAATGGACACCGAGTATTCCATTAGCTGGTTAGTGCAGTCCAGGAAAGTTCCGAAAGTGATTGTATGAGCACATTGTGGAGGTGCTTGACTATCAACAAAACGTTCGTCGAGGGGGGAAGAGAAAGGGGGTGATCCCCCCAGACCCGGAGTTTTGCTGGGGCATTTCAAGTAAAGACTAACAAAATTAGGTAGATTGTGCAATTTTGGGTAAAGCCCACAATGTTTTCCCTACTACCTTGCAACAGAAACAAGATATTAATTTTTGTATCCCACATACCCGTGCCAGTGGTCCCCTCAAAACTAGTTTAAATTCACTCGCTGAACAATCGAATCGAAAGACCTGAAAAATCTAATAACTGGGTCAAGTTTTCAGGGCTGATTTTATTTCTGGTCTACTGGGCTTTTCAGACCATAATCGGGAAACTCGAATTTATTTAGTCTGTGCGGTGCAGGCCTATTTTACCCGGCTTGACGTGATTCTCCAGCCTTGATGATAAAATTCTTACGGTCTCTTAGACATAATGAGGTCTGCCCCAATAATGCATTGCATAGAAATTTATTTGTCTATCCATTTGCCCGGGGCAACTCTTTTAATTTTTTTTCGTATAAAGACCCGCCCCTTCTGTTTCTAATGACGGCGGGAACAAACACGGAGGTATCTATTAGTAAGGGTCGGCCTCCGTAAAACACCCTCGTGTCCTTCGTGCATTACGTCAAGGAATGGGATTCTCGATTTCCATCGTAGATTTGAGAGTTTCATCACAATTGTCCACATGATCCCCATATTTTATTCAAAGCTTCTCGGCAATGTTGTCAAACAGTGAACGTTGGCATGACAACTTTTTATGCTTTTCGGCGGAATGAGAAAGGTATGGGTGTATCCATCGCGGCAAGGCCAACCTTCTTATAGAACTTTGCTAGAGCCAAGAAAAATGTATTATTAATAATAATAATACTATTAAGGGAAGGGCGTCCTAGAAGCACTAATGTCCTCCTTTTACCGGTGATAGTGCACCTATTAACTATAATATATCAGGTAAGCCTATAACCGACAGGAATTTTAGTATGTCCCCTACTTTCAAGTATTTCAACTTGGCATTTGGTATTAAGTATTCTCGCGGATGCCTCAACCTAGGTTTCGTCACTCTCCGCACAGAATCAGGTCACATTGTCCGCAGATATCCCTACTTCCCCAGGTGATAGTTTAGTCAGAAATGCCTATTGAGAATTCCCGCTATGCTCCGGAAGCTCTTTTTAATAAGGTTTCAACAATCTTTATTAGAGCGGTTAGAGCACAAGGCTGTCGTACGGAAGTTGGTTCAAATTTGACTGGTGGCAGTGGGATTTCTATCATGATTGGACGTCGGATACCAGTCGACCCAGCTGTGAACGAGTACCTGAATCAAATCAGGGTAATAATCTCAGGCGAGCGCAATGCTGACCACATTGCCTCCTACAGTATACTGTAGTGTACCGTTACGGTTTTGAATGAAATTCTCTAACACACTTGAAGGCCCTGATCCAATTGGATTGTTGTGCCAACGATTATTATTATTAAACAATCTTTCGTGCGCTTGGATTTGTATGAATAACCTGGAATGTTTCATTGCTGGTAGGTCCGCCCAGTATAGTTCCTCTACATTTTTCAACTTCGTGACCATAAACCCATTTCCGATTCCACAGAAGGATTGTGGTCCGTGTAGAGGCGTCCCTGCTCCTTCCCTGGCCAGCTCATCCACTACCTCATTGGCTTCTAACTTAGTATGGCCCAGAATACAGAGTATTCAGATCTTATTGTTCGAATCAACCGCCTTTAGTTTCGGAATACATTCCCATAAGAGTTGTAGTTCACCAGATTGGGCCTGAAGGCCGTGATACCCGCTTGGCTATTGGTCAAAATAGCAATGTTCTGTCCCCCATAGCACCTCAAGGTACGTTTTACTTAAACCAGTGCTCCTGACACCTACTACCTCTACTGGTTTAAGCCATAGGGTACTGCCACGCTCTTCCAGTTTGCCTTGTTACTCCAACGTGTTTCAAATTTCTTGTCGAAATGAAACCTCGTTATCATGTTATCCCTTAATATCAGTATTTTGGAATATCGCCTAAAAAGAATCTTCCTTCGATTTGGACAGCTCCCCGCCTTACTGATTCTCCCGGACATTCTGAAGATCGCCCTCCTTGCTTGCGTCTATATATGAAGATGGAAAGGAGCTAATCCAAAAGATCTTCCAGGGATGTCGTTAGGCTCATTTTAGAAAGCGCCTGCTAGCACCCGTATTTCTCTTGGCAACTTTTCGCACACCATATGAAGTACAGATTAGACTGACCTTACGGGTATCCCTTGGAAGGAGGGCTAAGGAAGATCATATATTTTTGCGGTTTGTGGAACCGTCGAAATTAAGTTTCCTTACTGCAGCAATTCTAGGTACCTTTTGAAACGCAAGACAATTTTTGGTTGTAAACTAGAGGAGGAATTCTCTTTCCTTAAGTAGTATTCCATGATCAAGGCACCGTTTTTCAAGCATTGATTGATTGATTACTCGAGTAATCATGTTGTTTTACGATTTCTCCAGTTAATCCCCATAAAGTCTCTTAATTGTTTTATAAACAGTTTCGGAATATATTTTTAATGTAAGTAAAACTTCCGGACGTAGTGTGAGTTTTATTTATTTAATCAGGATTTTCGGACCGAACTAAGGTCTATCAATTTTCTCAGATCTATCAAGACTGTAGTCTAATGATATAATTTCTTCCTATAATAAGTGACTTACTTAAGGCCATCCTTCCAAGAACATAATTAAAAATTCAATGAAAAATTAAATTTTTCCTAAATTATCTACTAGCTCGTCGCAAAATAATTTTCACCTTGACTAAATAACTCTGAATTTAATGAGCAACATGAACAGGAGCCCCACACAAATAAAATCCATGCTAATGCTGTACAAGTGATAAGTTTAGGCTTCGAACACGAGAAAATTCTGTAGAATTGCATATAAAAGTAAAAAAAAAACCAAATAGTTATAAGACTATGGCTATCAGACTATGGAAACCGAAACAATCACTAAACGCATTAACAAATAAGAGGTTTAAAGATTAAGATAATGGATCGTATACATCGTTCAGGGTAGGTGTCAGTATCAGCGCTGTAATGCGCCCTTTTGATGCCACAAACTCATATGACCATGACTACTGTGGTAAGAACAATTGGACAGAGTTCAGGCAGCCCAGATCTTCACAGCCAGCCTATAGCATTCACGAAGGCAAACAGCTCTCCCACCTGGCAGCTAGAAATCTCTCTCAGTTCCAAAAAGAATGAATTACCTAGTATCCGTAGCCTGACTCTAGCTAGAGCTGGGCAATTGCAAAGGAAATACCTGAGGGCTTCTCCCTCTTGCACGCAACTTCGGCAATGCGAATTGTATGGTATGTCGGATCTGGCAGCATGGTCTCCGTGCTCCATGCAGCCGCCATAAACTTGTGTATATTTTCACACGTCTGGCTCAAGAACTCTCGCGATCAAGTTTTGATATATGCGGGCGAAATTTTTCTTGACTTCACACACAGGTAGTGAGCCTTCGCCATCTGAGGTCTACGGCTGCTAAGTAGTGCGAGGAGATTTCACCCTTGACAGTCGCTAGCGGGAGACAAACTTTGCCCACCGGCAGACTGTCAAAAGTAGAGCTCCGCCTGGCCAGTCCGTCAACCTGCTCATTCCCCTCTATGTTCCTATGACCGGAAACCCACAGGAGGCTGACCTTGAGTGTGCCGCCCAGACTGTTCAACGCGTTTCTGCACTGCAACACCAGCCTGGAGATTCTCGCCGCTGGAAACAATGCCTTAATGGCCGCTTGATTGTAGTTAGAATATCTATGTTACGATTGGGGTCAGATCATGTCTGTGATCTATGTGAAACAAAACCTTATTAGTATCGAGATGGTGTCTGTCTGCCTGTCTGTTTGTCACACCCGATTTATTCGGAAACGGATAGACCGATTGTCACGAAAATTGGTGAGAGTATGTAATCTGGTGTTCCCTTTACATGCAGAAAGTGGCGCCATCTTGCGTTATGTTTAAGGGGGGACTACCCATACATGTGAATGGAGGGTGCAATTTTTTTTTCACAAAATGTAGCCATGTGGGGTATCAAATAAAAGATCTCAATTAGTACTTTTCGAAACTGCTTCAATATTTGATATTGAGTGAAACATAGGGGAGTGAGGGCTCCAAATATGACCCCCAAAAAGTGTAACAGGTGTCGTTCTCAGAACCTATCCAACCGAAAAATCTGAAAAAAATCACAGTGGTGCATCTCTACGAAATCTAGGCCTCAAAATATATCCGGCTCCGATATCTGCACAAATAAAGTTAATAATAGTATAATTCCACATTTTAGAAATTTACCCGGCACCCCCTCTTATGTTCATCACAGAAGTACAAAATTTAGCATGCGGGTAATGAAGAATATAATACACAATTTGCTCAAGTTTGAAGAAAATCCAACTATTATTAACAAAGTTATAGGGGGTAAAACTTTACCATTTTTTGTGACTTTCGTGCACTCTACAACCTGCATGACGTCATCATCACATATCAATTCGTCAATACGACAACGAAATGAGTTCTTATGAATTGGGTCCCAGAGAATTATTTTGTTTTAGTTTTTTAGTTATTTATCAACCAGACATGTGTGTATGTAGGTATATAATATATGCGTGCTAATGAACTTTGCGGGTAGTGCCTAATTCAAATCGATATAAGAAGTAAACCGGATATGGGTATGATTTGTAGCTATATATGGATAGAAAAATGTGCGTTGAAATTTCTTAGATAAGATGAACACAAAACCTTTATACCCGAAGGGGGAGCTTCCGGTATTCCGACTTGTTTATCCATCTGTGAAGCAAAGTAGCCCATGGGGAATTCCCAGCATTCTCGAGATACTTGGTCTAGGATGCTAAAATGGCCGTACGGCTTCGCTCTCCAGTATCGAGGCTCACGTAGCCTGACAGCACTGCACGCTACAGCGTTTTTGATTTATCATTGTACTCCGGCAGGGCCCAGCTTTTGGGACTCTGTACCGCGACCAAGCCGTCCCTCAACTAAAGATTACGGCTACGCCTGTTACACAAAAGGTTTCAAATTTTCCGTATACAACATAAGAACTTGATCGTTTACAAAGCGTGAATGTCATCAACCCAGTCAACTACGTTGAGGCGCATGGAAAGCGGCGATCATGATAATCTTCAAGCAAAACGGATCATCCAGAATGTGCATAAATTATTCGGCAGACCCCAACGATGATTTGATGTTGAACGAACATCTGTTATCTTTACCAAAATACATCTTCGAAGCGCTCAATGAGAAAGGGATCTTCTCACAAATATAACTTTCCGACGCATATTAGCAAGTGAAGGTCGATCAACAAAGTTTCGCAACATCGCAATGCTTTCCGGCTTCTCGGAGTTTTAACATTTTCGTTCTGGACTCATGTTATCGTCTAATAGCTTTTAAGGGGCGAGATACCTGTAACCGGTTTACGAATTTTTATTCATTTCATTCATTCATTCTGTCATCTAAATATATTGGCAACCTTACATATAATACACTCTGAAAATTTCAAATCAAAATTCGAAATAATTTTGAAGTTATAGCCTTCGAAGTGTCCGTGTTTCTACTGGGGATAGAGTGCCGGGCTTCTCATAATTTTTCAAACACTGATTCGGTTTGGAAGATTAATGGCTATATATACCGATACATATATACATACGATTAATGCGCAGATATATACTAACCTTTACGAGGCAGTTGAGTGAGTACAATATCGTATTTACCCTCTTGACCATTCATGGATTCGAAGATTGGTCGACTACCGTTCGTTTTCACGTCTCTGGACAAGATTTTCATTTAAGGAAACAAGTCGGGAAACCGGAGGCTAGACGCTTCAGGTATGAAAGGTTTTGTGTATTTCTTTTATAAAGAGATTTGGGTGTGCTTTTGTTCCATTAGTATGTAGCACGTAATATATGCATATATTATGTGAAAATATCCACTTTCAAGTGATATTTACATTCAAAGTCTTGAATTTGCACAGAAGCGACAGTTTTGACCTATAATAGGTTGTTAATAATAGTGCGATTTTCACCAAATATGGTAGAATTATGCTCTATGCTGTAGCCTACATTGCTGCAGAATTTCGTGATTCTAGGATGAGGTGGTTTTTCCTGCCAATTACTAAAAATTATAGTAATATACTATTATTAACTTTATTTGAACAGGTATCGGTATGGAGGGTATTTCGGAGCCTAGGCACAATATAGTGGCAGCATCTTGATTTTTTTCAGATTTTTCGGTTAAGTAGTTTCTGAGAATGGGTCCGTTAAAGAAATGATCACTTTCGACCCCCCGCAATCCCCACCTTTCCAACAAATGTCAAAACTTCGAAAAGTACTAACTGAGACGTTTAATTTGATACCCTACACGAATATATTTGATTAAAAAAAAGTTTACACCCCCCTTTTGCATATATGGGGACCCCCCCCCCTTAAATTCGACGTAAAAGGATGTAACTCATTATATGCGTGAGCGTCCACAGTTCCCACCTTTGTACCAAATTTGGTATCAATCGCTACAACCGTCGTCAATCGTTCCCATCGTTTCTCCAAATTTGGTGTCAATCGCTATAACTGTCTCCGAGAAAAATGCGTGTGACAGACAGACAGTAAGGTGGCAGGTGAATGCATTTACGCCTACAGTGTTGGACTCCCGGTTCGGTACGTCATCGGACTACCAACTACCATTGTCTGAGAGCTAGCCTCGAACCGTTGGTCACATTACTTCGGGCTAGTCCCCGAACTCTCTCGCCTTGCAGAGCCTTCAAAACTTCACCAACGGAAAGGCAGAGGAGGAAGGGATCTGTCAGTTCAAGGAACCCCTGCCATCCGGCTCCTCCACCAATCGAGCTCTATCTACTTAGCAACGAGAAGGACCCGCACGTAATGGGCAACACGGCTCCACCGACAATGCCGTCTGGAGAGAGATCCCCTGTGTTTAAATAGAGCTGCTGGCGAACCCCATCCCACCTTCCACAAGAAAAAAAAGTGTGGTGGGCGTCGTCCACAACTCCATTGCAAAACACACAATCCGGAGATCGTGCCTTTCCAATCTTGTGCAGGTAAGACTGAAAACTTCCATGCCCACTTAAAAATTGGGTAAGGAAATAGTCAGTCTCACCATGCTCCCGATTCAGCCACACACCTAAGTTGCCGATGAGCAGCGCAGTTCATCTGCCTATAGTTTCATTTTTCCACGAGAGCTGCCACTCGTCGAGAGTGCGTTGCCGTTCTTCACGAGCAACCTCCCTTGGCTTATCTCTCTTGCACTTGTATATAGCTTGACGTTCCTTAGCAAGAAGGGCAACGGGGATCACTCCCGCGATCACCAACACGGCTGGTTCAGAGACAGAGCGGTACGCAGATGTCACCCGCAAAGCTCCCCCTCTCTCTACTTGCGCGAGACGTTTACGAGATACCTCCTTGTTAAGAACGTCAGCCCATACCTCTGCGCCGTAGAGCAGGACAGACTGCGTTGAACTGATCGGGAGACCTCGCCTGCTAGACGCTTTTGGCTCGATTATCGACTCGCCGAACGATATGAGACACAGGACTGGAACTCTCTTTTTAGTCAGGAGTCAGGAGCAGTGCAATGTTGAAACCATGAGTACTCATCCATCCGCTTACCTGTCGCATCAATATGCCGAGTCTGCTTTGCGCCTGTTCGACAGTGCGTCCAGCAACAAGCGCCGCAACATCATCTGCATAGCCGACCAGGCGCGACTCTTCTGTCATGTCGAGTTTAAGTAGACTATCATAGGTAGCGTTCCAGAAGTCCGGCCCTAGGATGGATCCCTGTGCTACCCCCGACGTGACCTCCATCTTCCTTTGAATATAAAGATATATAAATTAACTCAAACATCCATGACCAAGCGGGAATTGATTCCGAGACAACGAGATTGAAAGGCTGACGCCGCTAACCCACTCGGTCATTGCATCGTCATTGAGAGAAGTAAGAAAATATTGTCACCAAGCAGTGCAACCGATTCCTTTATAAAGAATTTAACTAAAGAGTCAAGTAAACATCGATAAAAAAGATGCAAGAGAAGAAGGCACGCATAGGCATGACCAAAATATTAGAAATAAATTGGCCAGGATCAGAATGATTTGTAAAAATTAGAAATCTGCATATATAATTGATTGTCAATAGAAGGAAAGAAATTCGTCACAATTTGTTCTGCAGCGCAACCAAAAATACTAAATTGAATAGATTTCTTCATAACTTCCATCAAAAGAAATCATATTAAAATTTAACAAATCCGTTCCATAAAATCAACGTAGTCGTTGTGCCGTAGCAATTATTATTTAATGATTACTACCTAAATTATTCATTGAATACCTTTCTTAAGAACATTAACAAACGAACTAAAATTGAGAAAGTATCCGAAGATCACATCAATCGAATTCCAATGTTCTCGGGTACTATTGATTTAGAATATAATGAATAATGACAACAAAGATAGATACAACTATTCACCCTTCTACAACACACACGTTTTGTCTATTTATTATGATTTATAAGTTAGAAGTCATTGCTACCATTGGAACCTATTTGATTTCATAATTCCAACGCCATTCAATGGCAGTTTAAAATAAATTAAAAATTATTATTTTGGTCGGTAAACGGACAAACAAAGAATTATATGATTATTTTAATTAAACTACACCAATAATAAGTATTCAATATTTGATTAAGAATGATGAATATGAATAATGAAATATTCTAAAGAAGGAAATGCAATTAGACTTGGGCCAATCATAATCTTGTGGTTGCTATGATATAAGTCATATTATTCAGCTGTTTTCGAGTTGTTACGGAAGTATGGTCAGTGCTAATAATACAACTTTTTAAACTCTTAAATTTATGTAAGCCAATGAAGCTGATCTTTGAGGACTGATTGTGAGCAAGATCAAGAGATTTGCGGCAGGCATAAACTAATAAACGAAAAACGATTTGCGCATTGTCTCATGGAACGGACGCTCCCTGTACAGAGCCGATACCCTGTCCCAATATAGGGCTGATGTAACAGCGTTACAGGAGATGCGTTGGACAGGGATCGGTTTCCTGCAGAAGAGTCACTACACCATATATTATAGCGGCCATCCAGTAAACCATGTACTCGGAGTAGGTTTCTTAGTCAGCGAAAAAATTAAACCTGCTGTTATCGACTTTGAAAACATAAGCGAAAGGTTATACACTCTTCGCTTGCGAGGCAAATTTAGAAATATAAGCATCATTAACGTTTACGCCCCTACAGAGGAGACTGCAGAGTCGGAAAAGGATACCTTCTACGAGGCAGTAGAACGAACCTTCGAAACCTACCCCAGATATGATATCAAAATCATACTTGGGGATTTCAACAGTCAAGTAGGAACGGAGCCCGTATTCAGGCGACATGTTGGCTCCCACAGCTAACATCAAAATACAAATGATAACGGACTGCGGATTATTTAATTAGCAGTGTCACACGAAATGCTTGTTGGAAGTACCTGGTTTGTGCGGAAAGCGGTCGACAAACACACGTGGGCCTCTCCAGACGGGACCACTTTCAATCAAATTGACCACGTGTTGATCGAACGCAGCCACCTCTCAGCCTTGATCAATGTCAGAACTTATAGGGGGCCAATATAGACTCGGATCACTATCTCGTCGGCATGGTGCTCCGAGCTCGAATAACAACACCACCGAGAATGCCCTCGGACAATCAAGTGAGAGTTAACACTGAAGCCATCCACAACACAGCCCTCCGCAACATCTATAAAAGGAAAATGGATGCCGCAATAACCGCAGTCAACAGAGATCCTGGAAATGAAGCATCAACAAATGATCTTCACAATCACCTAAAAAACGTTATCACACATACGGCCACAAACATACTTGGCCACACACAAAACGAGTCGGAACAGCTGGTTTGACGATAAAGAAGAATGCTGCATACCGAGTATTGCTGCATTCTCAAAGGACGCGGGCACGCGCAGAGACTTATCACGAACTACAGCGAGCGGAGAAGCGACTTCACAGACGGAAAAAGGAAGCCTGGGAGAACCAACCGTTCTGTGAACTCGAAAAGTACAGGGGACATCTGCACCAGGCCTTACACACCTCGATGTTCATCCTGTCGAGACAAAGAGGAAAATCTGATTTCCAACAGAATGGGCATATTGGAGCGATGGGTTGAGTACTTTGATCAGCGAGTTGGAGGTCCCGCCAAATGAAGACAACCGACAAATACTTCCACCACCAAGTATAGAAGAAGAAACAGTCCGTGCAATTCATCGGCTAAACAATCATTAGTCACCAGGAGCCGATGGAATTAAAGCCGAATTAGTTAAATATGGAGACGACCACTTACAGCAAATGGTTCATCAACTTGCGCTCAAGATGTGGGACAGCGAATCAATGTCTGACGATTGGCAAAGAGGCATTATCTGTCTCATACATAAAAAGGGAGATATTACACAGATATTCTTCGCTCCGGATAGCTGAATGGTTAGAGCACAAGGCTGTCATGTGGAAGGTCGCGGTTCAAATCTCACTGGTGGCAGTAGAATTTGTATCGTGATTTGACGTCGGATATCAGTCGACTCAGCTGTGAATGAGTACCTGAGTCAAATTAGGGTAATAATCTCGGGCGAGCGCAATGCTGACCACATTGCCTCCTAGTGTACCGTTACGGTCTTAAATGAAGTGCTCTAACACACTTCAAGGCCCTGATCCAACATGGATTGTTTCGCCAAAGATTATTATTATTCTTCGCTATCTTGCTAGGCCGGATAGCCCCAAACGCCCAGAACATCATTGGCCCATACCAAAGAGGCTTCACTCCAGGCAAATCAGTAACAGATCAGATTTTCTCTCTGCGGCAAGCGATGGAAAAACTGTTGGAATATGGACATCTGTTGCACTATCGACTTTAAAGCCGCCTATGATGCACAGCTAGGGTAAAACTGCACACGGCCATGAGAGAATTCGTTATCCTGACGAAAATGATAAGACTGATTAGGATTATCCTGACCAATGTTCGAGGCCAGATAAAAGCAGCAGGATCACTCTCAAGACCATTCGATATCAACAACGGTCTACGACAAGGGGATGCTCTATCATGTGTCCTCTTTAACTTGGCCCTCGAGAAAGTGATCCGTGGTGCTGACGTAAATGCAACAGGTACGATCCTCTTTAAATCCACCCAACTACTGGCCTATGCTGACAATATCGACATCATGGGAAGAACGACCCGAGTCATACAAACTGCCTTCATCCAGATCGAGCAGGTGGCGCGAGATCTTGGGCTGCACATCAATGAAGACAAGACAAAATATATGGTGGCAACGTCAGCACCGAAAACCAACCAACCAACAACATCAAACCGCACTGGTCAAACGGGAAGAATAAAAATAGGAGACTACAACTTTGAGACCGTTGATAATTTCTCCTATTTAGGGTCCAAAATCACAACCGATAACAGCTACGATGTTGAAATCCGCGTACGGTTGTTGGCAGCCAACAGAGCATACTTCAGCTTACAGAAACTGCTCCGCTCGAAACGTCTCACCATAAGGTCAAAGCTCTTACTGTACAAGACAGTCCTCAAGTATCCCTCGGAGACTTGGATTCTTAGCAAGAAAAATTGCGAACTCTTGGCCGCGTTCCAGAGAAGAGTCCTCCGAAGAATTTTTAGCCCCCTACATGAAGATGGACGATTCCGTAGCCTACACAATGACGAAATCTATGAGCGATACCATGACCGTCAGATTGTGGATAAAATCCGGCTCAATAGGTTACGGTGGGCGGGTCACTTAATCCGTGTAGATGAGGATGATCCAGCCCAGAAAGTCTATAAAGGTAATATTTATGGTAGAAAAAGAAGACGAGGTTGACCCTGCCTGAGATGCAGCGATGGCGTTGGTCAGGACGCCAGACAGCTTTTAGGGATATTGAATTGGTGGACCTCGGCGCAAAACCGGGATGTCTGGAGTTCCTTATGAAGGCAGGCCTAGACTGGATATAGGTTGTTGCGCCATTGATGATGATGATGATAAACTAATTAATCGATCGTAGTAGGTAAAACATTGACTAACTTGTTTTCGTTGAAAAAGCGCACTGGTTGAGTTGGCTTAGCGTTTATTTATCAATCTCATTGCCTTGGGTCTCGGTTCGCCATAGATGTATTCTTCTCTGTCCTTCTTTTTTGCTCTAGGCTTATCACCTGCACAGAATTTAGTGTGATGATAATAAAACTGAAGCAGCTCATTGACAAATCAAATAGGAAAAACAATACGGATATGAGTCTGGAGGAGTAGCAATAAACAAGTCGGAATACCGGAAGCTCGTGATTCGGGTATAAAGGCTTTGTGTTCATCTTATCTAAGAAATTTCAACGCATATTTTTCTATCCGTATATAGCTACAAACCCAACATATTCCTTCATATTTTTCCAAACTACGAGACATACGTACATATTACAGCCATAGATATTACGCTCACCCTAAACAAACAAACTGCCTATTTCCCAATGCTGTACACATATATGCACGTATATAAATTGATCGTACCCATATTTCCGATTTACTTCTTATATCTATCTGAATAGGCACTACCCGCAAAGTTCATTAGCACGCATGTACTATATACCTACATACACAATTGATATTCATATCCAAATGACTAAAAAACTAAAACAAAATAATTCTTTGCGACCGATTCATAAGAACTCATTTGGTTGTGGTATTGACGAATTGATATGTGATGATGACGTCATGCAGGTTGAAGAGTGCACGAAATTCACAAAAAATTTACTCCCTATAACTTTGTTAATAATAGTTGGATTTTCTTCAAACTTGACTAGCTTATGCATTATGTCCTTCATTATACGCATGCCAAATTTTGTACTTTTGGGATGAACATAAGGGGGGTTGTCAGGTAAATTTCTAAAATGTGGAAATATACTATTATTAACTTTATTTGTGCAGATATCGGAACCGGATATATTTTGAGGCCTAGATTTCGTAGAGGTGCACCATTGTTTTTTTTTTAGATTTTTCGGTTAGATAGGTTCTGAGAACGAGACCTGTTACACTTTTCGGGGGTCATTTTTTGAGCCCTCACTCCCCTATGTTTTACCCAATATCAAATATGGAATCAGTTTCGAAAAGTACTAATTGAGACCTTTCATTTGATACCCCACATGGCAACATTCTATGAAAAAAAAATTTGCACCCTCTATTCATATGTATGGGGAGCCCCCCTTAAACGTAACACAAGATTGCGCCACTTACTACATGTAAAGGGCACACCAGATTACATACTCTCATCAATTTTCGTGACAATCGGTCTAGCCGTTTCCGAATAAATCGGGTGTGACAGACAGACAGACAGACAGACAGACGGACAGACAGACAGACGGTCAGCGCAGAAGTTGTTGGTCGTGGGGAAGGTTCGGATTGGATGGGTTGTTTGCCGACTAAGGAAACAGATCTCCTTGAAAAGGTGCTTCAAATGCCTAATGTTTGGACACTTCGCAAAGGCATGCACTAGCGGCATCGATCGGTCCGATCGATGTCGAAGATGTGCGGAAAAAGGACATATTGCCAAGGAGTGCAATAGAGACCCCAAATGCATTTTGTGCGAAGAAAAGGAGGGAAGGAATAACCGGCATATTGCCGGAAGTGGGAAATGCCCAGAATTTAGGAAGGCGTTAACTGCAGTGAAAAAATGAGGTTAATACAAATAAACCTTAATCATTGCAGGGTCGCACAAGATTTGCTTGCGCAGACCACTTACGAATCCGCAATGGAGATTGCTATCATTAGTGAACCGTACAGAAATCTTGACGGTGCTGTATGGGTCACAGATTCGACTGGTGGAGCGGCGATATGGGCGTGCGGTCGTCAAGCCATACAATATGGCATGGGTCAGGCGGCTAGAGGCTTTGTGTGGGCAAAAATAAGCGGTATATTCATATTACGCCCCACCGAGCCTCACACTGCCCGAGTTTGAAGAACTGTTAGACGATCTTGTTCACGATGCAAAGGGACGGAGTCCAAAGGTGATAGCCGGTGACTTTAATGCGTGGGCTATCGAGTGGGGCAGCAAAGAGACTAACGCAAGGGGGCGGTGCTTATTAGAAGCATTCGCCCAGTTGGATGTGGTTCTGGCCAACGAAGGCGATATAAACACTTATCGGAAAGGGGGAACTGGGTCAATTGTAGATCTGACTTTTATCAGCCCTGCGTTAGCACATGACATGTCCTGGCAAGTTAGTGAGGACTTCACGTACAGCGACCACCAGGCAATCACCTTTGAACTAAGGATGGAGCCACAAGGCAGGAGACCCGCACCCCGGAAGCCGAAATCCAGAGGAACACCAGGATGGTCTGCCAAAGCGATGGATGAGCAGACATTCATGGAGGTGTGGCTAGACTTGCATAGCAAAGCAGGCACCTCCACGGATAGAGTTCTCCATGTCACACAGAGCATCTCTAAAGCGTGTGACGCGTCGATACCTAGGAAATGTTCATTCCCCACTAGAAGACCCAATTATTGGTGGAATAGTGAACTTGCCAATCTTCGATCGATTTGCCACAGAGCCAGACGAACGGCTCAGAGGGCAATAGGTAGGATCGATCAGGGGCAAAAGGAGCATGCCTATAGGGAAGCTCGCAAGAACCTCAAGCTCGCCATCCAGCGGAGTAAGAGGGAATGTTTTAAGGGGCTCTGTTCGAAAGCGGACATAAATCCGTGGGGTAGCGCCTATAAAATCGTGACAGGACGATTTAGAGGCCGATCGTCTCCGCAGATCACGTGCCCTATGCTCTTGTTGAAAATAATCCAGGGGTTATTTCCCCAGCAAGAGGGGGGTGCTGACACCTTCTAGCGCCCCCTGAATGTGACGCCGATTCCACCAGTCACCAGGGACGAGCTGCTAGAGATCTGCAGCCGAATAGGCGACAGTAAAGCCCCGGGTCTTGACGGCATACCGAATAAGGCTCTCAAACTTGCCGTCAAAAGTAGACCGGATATGTTCGCGGAGCTGTTTGAAACGTGCATGTCGGAGGGTATTTTTCCTGCACCATGGAAGCGGCAGAAGCTGGTACTGTTGCCTAAGGCTGGCAAACCTCCAGGTGAACCGTCCTCCAATAGGCCCATATGTCTTCTAGACACTATGGGGAAAATGTTGGAGCGGGCCATTTATAATAGATTACTTCCAGTCGTCGAGAGCCAAGGGGGCCTTTCAGATAGGCAGTATGGGTTCCGGAAAGCCAGATCAACCATCGATGCCATCAAAATGGTTACTGGCTTGGCCGAAAATGCAATTCATGGAAGGGGTTGTACCAGCAAATATTGCGTGGTGGTGACCCTAGATGTGAGGAATGCATTTAACTCGGCCAATTGGAACCTTATACGAAAGTCTCTGGCGACGATTGGTGTTCCCACCTACCTCGCCGCTATTATCGATAGCTACTTGAAAGAGCGGACACTCTGGTATGATACCGATGACGGATCCAAAGAGTACGTTGTCTCCGCGGGTGTCCCACAGGGTTCTGTACTGGGCCCACTATTGTGGAACATCATGTATAATGATGTGCTCAATCTTCCGGTTCCGGAGGAGACTACGGTGGTGGGTTACGCCGATGATATAGCACTGGTTGTGGTTGCAAAGCATCTCGAGGATGCTGAGTTGTACTCAAGCGAAGCAATCAGTGTTATTAAGGCTTGGTTAGAGAGTGCTGGACTGGCACTCGCGGAGGAAAAGACGGAAGCGGTCCTCATCACTAAGCGCCGCAAAAGAAATTACGCCTGCATTAGAATCGGGAATCGTATCATCACTTCCAAGCCGGCCATCAAATACTTGGGGGTGATGATAGACGGAGGACTTAATTTTAAGCAGCACATAGAGCATACTTGTAAACAAGCATCCACCACGAGTATTTCTCTGGCAAGGATGATGCCGAACGTAGGAGGCCCGCGGCATACTTGCAATAGCCAGGGTGGTGAGCTCTATCATGCTGTATGCAGTCCCAGTTTGGGGAAAAGCACTGCAGGTTTTAGGCAATACACATAAACTGAGTGCGGTCTACAGAAGAACATCCCTAAGGGTGTGTTCTGCCTTCAGGACCGTCTCAGACGATGCAGCGTTCGTCATCTCGGGAATGATGCCGATTGACATCTTGGCAACCGAAATGATGAACATTTATAACACCAGATCCATCTCTCCCTTATCTCAGGTGAAAAAAGCCGAAAGGGAGAGATCCATAAGCAGGTGGCAACAGCGATGGGACCAGTCAGAAAAGGGTCGTTGGACTTACAGGTTGATCCCTTCCATCGGGGAGTGGCTGGAGAGAAAGCATGGGGAGATCAATTATAATCTCACCCAGTTTCTCACCGGCCATGGAGGATACCGTCAATACCTGTACAGGTTTAAATTGGACACCTCGCCTAATTGTCCAAACTGCGGGGTCCCAGAGGACCCGGCGCACGTTTTCTTCCAGTGTCCTAGGTTCGTGGAAGAAAGGAGGAACCTGGAGGAAACTCTAGGTGAAGTGCTACACCGGAAAATTTTGTCCGAAGAATGGTAGCCTGTCAGGAAGACTGGGATGCGATCAATTCCATGATCGCTGTAATCCAGGAAAAACTGCGAAAAACAGAAGAAGTGAGGAAGACGCGGTTACGAACCCCGCGGGTAGACGGAAGGCGACCTAGCAAAAGTAAGCTAACTCCGCCCCGTGATGTAATACCTAAAGGTGGTCCCACGGGGTAGGGGGGGAGTGGGGGGTGGTTTTAGTGGGTAAAAATCCCACACTCTGGCGTGCCCAGGCCAGAGTCTTTTGAAGATTTCCACCTCCTAAAAAAAAAAAAAGACAGACGGACAGACAGACACCGTCTCGATTCTAATAAGGTTTTGTTTCACACAAAACCTTAAAAAGGACCCTCTTTTGTTACAAACCAAAAGGTATCTATATCTTCTTGACATATGTCATGAAGCAGATAAGTATACAGAGTCAAGCAAGTAAAGCCTTTAACATTTCAGTTCGACTTACAACAGCAAATGTTGCAGTAATGTTCGCTGCAATTACAAAATGGTAATTGACCTTATGCTCTTAGGCTTAGTCAATATGTTACTATGTAAGTAACAAATTTTTAGGAAACTTTCCATTCTTTCATTAGCCCGACATCATTAGCAATAAGCTTTTGTTAAAAATAGCTAAATTACTTTTAGGTAAAGGGTAGCGTACACAAACCTTAAGTTAGTCATATTCCTTACGGGCCAATCATCATTCTTTCCAAATTTTTTCAATTGAAGCGTTTTTCCCGTAACAACTACAGATGAATTTTACGTTCACTATAAACGAATGAGTAAGATTTGCGCATCAATTTCAAGAGATTCAAAAAAAGAGACGCTAACAACTCTTGCAGGGTTGCGCATAGCTACCAGAATCATTTGAAATCTTTCAAATCATTTTAAATAATATGAACGTATTTGCTAACAAAGCTTTCAACGCTGTTAACAAATTTGCCGAAAATTACAGCAACTAATTAAAAATAATGGATATAAAGTCCGACAAGTAGTTCCCATGATAGACTATTATTTTCGAACGAAGGTCAAGAACTCTTCACAATAAAAACCATTGACTTATATATATTTTTATCTCCTCACCTATCCTACAGTCACTGGACTTTTTGTTTAATTTCCCATTCAATACAGGTTTCGTTCTTTCCATTGGCGTATTTTCGTCAGAAGTTGTGTGCGCAAATTCATCTCCATACTATATCTTTCGTTTAAAAATAGTCGTACTACTGCATAACGTTTTAGTAGCTTCTGCTTTTATCGTATTCTGAACCCACACAATGGATCGAAAATGCATAAAAAGCTAAATAATTGATAATGTTCTTGGGTAATTTATTGATGGTAAACAAATAGACAAGTTTAGATGTAATTTCCCAGCCGCAAGGGTACGTGCTTTTTCCATATTCTACTTTGTCTGCTACGCTTATGGAATATTGTTGAAAGACGTAACGAAATTGAAGCTTAGTGAATGGAGTTTGTTCTCCGCCTTCTTGGAAATACAGGGGATATTCCACATATTTGCAATCGTATTGATTTCAAAATGCTTTATCTACTTTAAATGATTAAATAATAATGTAGGCTTGGTTCACGTTAGATAAATTCTCAGAGATTTCAACAGGATTTTGGGAATTGCTCGATAAGTAACTTCATCTTAGAATATTTCCACTTTGTCTCTTTTTCGAAGCAGCTCCAAGAAGTCTCCTTCAACATTGAGAAAGCCTTGCTTTTTAAAATGAGAACAAAACAATCATCGAAGGCCCACTGCAACTTGGAAATTTGTTGTGATTCCAAAAAACAATGACAAAATGCCATATTATTTTAGCTGATACGGAAATAGATGAAATAGAAGAGGCCATAGGCGTTGCAATTAACCTAGCATATAATTTGCATGAGAAATTGGATATGAAAGTATTTCGAAGGACATGGGCGATTCGTTAGCAGAATTCGTCTACATTTGTGCAAAATAAATCAACCTTCGAAAATGGCATGGATGAATCCAGTGATATCCGAAAGTTTGTGACACAAGTTTGTGGTACAATAAAATTATTCTAATAAACTATTTTGGATACAAAGAAGTCATTAACAAGAGTGGTGGTGGTTCACAGTGCATGTTTGATATATGGATAATTAGTCCTACTATTTACTACTATTCTATACTATTTATCCCTTCTGGACAGATCCATGGCAGACAAGCTATTTCGTTGTGTGCCTGCCAGGAAATTCCACCGCATCTGTGGAAATCTCCTCCTTTTCTCCTAAAAATCCACAGCATACCTCTCCTGAAAATACACCGAAAAAATCGACTTCTGGAAATCGGCACATAAGAAAAACCCCTTAAATCAATTTGAAAACCTTTCAGGCCATCAACTACCCAGAGCAGTAATCACTCACTTCACCATTTTCACTATAGTGTTCAAAAGTTGGAAAAGACAGCAAAAAAAAAGCTCACCTAAAGATTTACCACCTTTAGGTACCAACACAAATTGTGCATAATGCTGAAAAGATCTCGTCTGAAATGCATGTTCAGTATAACACGTATGAAACGTGCTTTTCTTAACCGCGAGCTTAAGGGACTAAAACCGGTTAAAATTTCCAATTTTTTTTAGTTTCACATGTTTGGATTTCTTATACTTTGAAAAATCATCTTCTAAATTTTTATGGAACAATTCGAAAAATTAAACAAGTTGGCCACATGCCACACATGGCCACATTTTATGAAAAAAACAAATTTGCACCCTCCATTCACAGGTATGGGCAGCCTCCCCCCCTAAACTTAATACAAAATGGCGCCACTTGCTATATGTAAAGGGAACAACAAATCACACGCTCTCATCAAGTTTCGTGACAATCGGTACAACCGTTTCAAACAACGGGAAAAAGAAAAAAGAACTGGCGACATATATATTGGCCATTTTCAACAAATGACGAACAACTCTCCTAAAGATGAAATGGAAATGAGCTGCATGGTTGGCCGAAGTGCTTATCATTATCACAAGACGATGAACGAATGGCTGAAAAAGCGACTAGAGCGGCGTCGAAGGAAACTCCTTTGGCCAAAAAAACTTAACAAGAAGAAGAAGAAGGGCACAGTTAGCACTGATGAAGGGAACAAGTGGTTCCCGAAATATCGGTATTTGCAAGAATAAATATTCACACCAACGAAAAAGAAACAATAAGTTTTTATTATTTCAGATAATTATATATCACCTTTTGACTTAGAAAGCGGTACTAGTCCCTTAACGGCCTTATTAGGTTTGCATTTCGGAAACGAAGTTTACTGCCTTTTTGCTTCTTGCCGCTATCTGCCAAATTTCTTATGACAATCTTATGACGACTACTCCATTGCTGAAGGAATATCCCTTGAATTATGATGAAATGAGTGTACATGATTCCTCGTATAGCCCACCATAAACTTATATTTGAGCAGAGTGATTTCCAAAGCCTTCATCACCTCGCTATACAACTAGCTTCAAATTATTCTAGGCTTCTTCTTTCATTGTTATATCAGTTTTACCTACTGCCATCTGAACAATGGATCTGTTCGATAACGACCCTTGCAAAAGTTAAGCAATTCACTATTCCACCGATGGTTACGTTTTATGAGGGGAAATGTGTCATCTTCATTTAATCTCCCTGTAAATACCTGTTTCAACCACACCTTTCGAAAGTCTATCATTTTCGCTGAACAGTTAGATTGCCTCCTTTTTTTAAGCCTTGCAAGCCTCCTTCAATGTGCGGTGAAGAAAATCCTCATCAAATACTGAAACATGTAATACCTCTGCACAGCACTACTCAAAGTCACTCCCACAACCAACAACGCCGCTGGGGGGTGCCGCCAAGTACTCTAGGAGGCTGATCAGACCCGAGTGTACAAAGTACTCATTTTTGCGACGAAGCTTCGCCCGAGGGTATCTGGCACTATGGGAGCCTGGGTGGACCTCTGAGAATATATGTTCTAAGAGAACTCCAGGAGGATGTGTTCTGGGTCCGGTTATTTGCGGTTAGCCTCCTAGTAGAAGCCTCCAGATGGTTACGGTTGTGCCAATATCGCGGGCAAAGCTTCTTGGGAGCTCAAGCGTGATATTGCCCTGTACAACTCGAGCGCCATATCCTTTAGTTGCGGCGGAGGTGTTAGGTAAACTTTACATCCACTGGTATAAATGCTGCTACTCACGTTAAATCCTAATCCCAAAACTGAGCCACACGCCCTGCACAAAGCATAAAAATGTTCGCTGGTCATCAGCAATCACGGGCATAGGAGAGCGTGCTCTTGAACTCTGTCAAATAAAACTTACAGGAACGGAGTAGCTATACCCGTATACCCCGCATATCATGTCAATTATAAAAGCTACCTCATACAATCCGGTATGATTTCTCCGCGGCACCCTCGTGTTGCAGATTCACCAGTCTAATCCGTGATTCATAAATCTATCTAAAAGCTCTTGTCAAGTTGTAAGTTGAAATGGTTTAAAAATGCAAATCCTGAACGATTTTTCAAACGTTGAAGTCGAATTAATTTTATATTTCAGTCCCAGTTGACACTTATCACCGATCTGGGTGTTTGACGACAGTAATACTCATGTCAACCTTACATTTGAGGTTGTGTTGTACTTCTATGTAATATACCCTTTATCCCAGCAATTTCAGTACCACCGATTAGTTAGTACTGCTTGCACGATTACGCGAAATATTCAGACATGAACGCGATCGTTTAGAGAGAATTTAAAACCAAAGTGAAAATATCTCTCTACATATTACCAAAATATTTATTTAATTTTCTTAGTAAATCGTCCCCTTCCCTCTCCCTCTCGTCAGCTCTTTCTATATAAACTTATCGATAGCAGAGAAATGCCTACAAAAAAGTTATGTCACAACACGATAATGTATTAGTCCACAAAAATAAACTGAACTTCCCTTTGTAGTCATTCTATATGCACTCTACGAGAGTGGTCTGAACCGTCCGACCTCAACGTTAAAATGGCAGTACTCGTCAATAGAAGCGAGGGAATGCGGTTGCACATCTTTTGACAAATGCCAAAATTTCAGCCATTTGGGACGCACCGTGTTGTTTGACAATCGTTTAAGTGAGTCGATGTGAATGTTTTTTGTGAAAATGGAACAAATCGAATATCAAGTTACTATATTATTCCAGCCGATCACTTTTCTTTCTACCAAAAGGACTGGAAAGACTAGTAGATCGATTCATAAGGGATACATACATCCCTAGGTGACTACATCATTGTAAGCACAGCCTACCAGAAAGACAAATTCACGGAAGCAGCAGTTCGTGTAAACACAGAACCTTATTAAAATCGGTTTACTGACTGTCTGTCTGTCTGTCCGTCACACGCATTTTTCTCGGAGACCGTTACAGCGATTGACACCAAATTTGGCAGGAAGCTGGAAACTGTGAACGCTCACGCATACAGTGAGTTACATCCTTTTACAGCGAATTCAAGGGGGGTCCCCATACATGCAAAAGGGAAGTGTAAATTTTTCATCAAATATAGTGAAAGTATCAAATTAAAGGTCTCGGCTAGTGCTTTTCGAAGCCGGTCTTAGTTTTGACATTTGTTGGAAATGTGGGGAGTGCGGAGGGTTGAAAGTGATCATTCCTTTAAGGGGGGCATTCTCAGAAACTACCGAACCCAAAAATCTGAAAAAAAATCAGCAGGCTGGTACAGCTACAGCCTGGTCTCCGAAATACCTTACATACTGATATCTGTACAAACAAAGTTAATAATAGTATATTCTTATAGTCTTGAGTAATTGGTTGCAAAACCCCCCTTAAGTTCATGCTAGTACCACGAAATTTCGCAACAATATAGGGTATAACATAGTGCATGATCTCACCAAGTTTGGTGGAAAACGCACTATTACTAACAAAGTTATAATACGTCAAAGTTGTCGTTTCTCTGCAAATTCAAGACTATGAATGTCAACATCATCCGAAACTGGATATTCTCACATAATATATGCATATATTACGTGCTACGTACTGAGAAATACACAAAACCTTTCGTACCTGAAGCGTCCAGCTTCCGGTTTCCCGACTTGTTTATTTCAAGAACGTATTCCTTAGCACGTATGTAGTGTTGGAGAAATTAAAAGCGAACCTCGCAATTTTCCGATGAACAACTTTAAAAGACAATATCTCCATTCTAAGCCAAATTTGACTGTCTAGTCACCCTAAGTAGCTCAACTGGCTGTCCTTAAACCATCTCATAGCCGCGCCCACCAATTCCCGATGGCCACACTTGTATTCAATGGTTCTCATATACAAATAACATTGCCACACGAACCTATTATCAGTCATTCATTAAAGAAGGAAACTAATAGAACAAATCTTTAAAAGTTAAGACAATATAACTTAGACAAGACAACAATGAATTGAATGGCCTTACAAGAAAACTTGAAATGCATCTCATTGCAAACACACAAACATACAAAATCTGAAGACTTCCAATGAACCCGGAAGCCTACCATGCTTGCGAACAAGGACATATTCTACGTTAGCCAGTAACGTCATTCAAGAAGAGACGAGCTCCACAATGTATATTATAAATGTATGCCTACATTTGGGTGAACAATCTGAAAGATATAAAACTGACAAAATTTTTATGCCATTTAGCTTAGAAGCATTTGAAATTTGAGTGTAAGGAATCTGTTGGAGCAGACCATCAGAAAACACGTACATACAATGGAACTTTAGTATGTTCGCAAATGAAGTGTGCGGGCTAAGCCATTAAGCATTACAACTAATTTAAATGTGTTCTTGAAAAGACCATAATAGTGGTGACTTACTGACATAGTGAATGCTCCCACTACCCAGCACGTACGCCCGTAATGCGCAAATCAATCACGTAGGCGTTTTAGTACTTGAATGAAAAGTTTATACATTGGCAATTATATTCGTTGTGTTATATTTTGAACATAATATGTACATAGTATGTTATATATTGATGAAGCGTGCATTACTTTCGCTTGAAAATATATATTCCAAAACATATTTGTCACGATATTTTTGTATTTTGTCAAAGTTTATTTTTACTATTTCCAATAGGCAGCTTAGTATCTTCATATCTTCATATGAACATACGTGATAATCGGTGTTATTGAACTGCAAGTGTTCTTTCCATGTGTTACACATATGGGTATAGTCAACGAAATTCATTTGGTCTCCAAAAAAAGTTCACTACTTTACATTAAAACACTCAAGACTCAAAAATTAACGTGCGAGATGCATCGTCTTTTATGGAAATTCACAATTTTCTGCTGATTCACAAAAACGCCTTCCCTACATAGAGGAAGTAAGCTTCATCTCTATATAAAGGAAGTAATTATGCACATTCATTCTTAAAATCATCGCCTGACAAAAAATCGTAAAATGGTCCAACCATGAAGATCTTCCAGATATGCCAATGTTTGCCCACCAAATTTATCAACGTACTACGGGTGAGAGTACGTACTTGACCGTTCAAATAATTCGTCGAGCATTAGTCAATCATTTCACTCGATTATCTGCAAAAAGCGTTCACAAGAAACTCAACGACTCATTTACTGTTTTCTTGGACTTGATGAATGCCTGAGTTTACATTCATTGTACTGACATCATGCCTAAATACATCTTTGCCAACCAAGTGCTGCTGAATGGAATAAGAAATGGAACTTTTTAAGAGTTGCACCTACGCTTTCCGAAAAATTCTTCTTATTTTGAGCAACCAATCCGCACCATATTTGCTCTACTTTATGGCCATTTATAGGACAAAACGTTTTTTTCGGAATTTTTTATATCGAACACTAAAGATTTTGATATGTGATTGTTGCTTTAGATCAGTACGCTTTTCAAGTAGGCGGTGAAGTTGCAGATAAAATCAAAACTTGATTTAGTTCCGATGATTTTGCTCTAGTGAAAAGATATTCCATTGTGGGTTACATATTTGTATTGTTTACAATCATTTTCAACACTTCTTGGAAATCAAATTTCAAAAACAAATTTTATATGGGAATATACAAAAAACGATGCACATCCTCTGGGCGCCCACTGGATGATATACGACGATAAAAATGAGGATGCATTATTATTTTATCACCGATCAGCTGCGGCAATCCCTCCAAAGCCCTATCCAGGCATCGCGCTATTGCTACGTTACCCGCAAGCTATTTCCGAATTATATTATATAATTGCATGGGTTATTCTTGTGCACCTAAAGCCAGCCATCCACGTTCAGTTTGCCTTGTCCGTTACGCTGGAAGAGCCCGGAATGCCCCCGGCCGCCAGTTCAGATGAAAGCACCATCCACATACCGCTCGCTCACAGCTTAAACAAACATGAAATCTTCTCGCATGTGTGTGTGTGTGTGTGGTGGGGAGAAGCTACAGCTTCTGAGCACTCAGGCCGTATTGGCCCATTGTACTCGCCTCCCCCGTCTAACGGAATATTCCGGATTCGTTAACGTATCGCAGGATTTCCGGTAGTGGATATGATGCTACCCGTCGCAATTGGAGGACATCGGCACCAAAGATCTGATGCCTGATGCGTCCATAAGCAGGGCATTCACATAGGAAATGCTCCGTGGATTCCGCTTCCTCATTACAGGAGGGACACGTATCATCTTCGGCAATTCCTATTCTGAACATATGCCCAGCTAGTGAATTATGGCCTGTCAGAATGCCCACAATACACCTGCAAGTCCTCCTGCTTTTCCACAGGATAAACTTTGCGGTACGTATGTTGGGTTCTGCCAGGAAAAGTTTGGTGTGTCGAGCAGCATTTAAGCTCTGCCACCTGTCGTTATGGGAAACTTGTTCCCAGTTTTTGAATCTTCGCGCATAGTCTAAACAAACATATCTGGTCGGTTGGCCGAATCATTTTTCATTCGACTACCAGCCGCTGAACAATCAAAACTGACAAAGCAAATGCATCCATGTTACGGCCGCCAGTCCAGTGCGGACTCACAGAAAATCAACCCAGTTTGAACTTCCTTAAGGGGAGTGGGTAGCAAGTTTATCCAGATGGGAAAACACGTCGTATATTTGATCCTTTTTCCCAAAAAGTGCTAGTGCGAATTTATTGAAATTTTGTCAGTTTATTCATGAATCTGTATTTAAAATTTAAGGTACAAGGAATGAGTCTAAACGGTACTCTTTTTCCTACTTTGATATTTTTTTCGGAATGTACGTAATGTATTTAAAATTGCTCTACCATAGTGAAAGAAGAAGCATTAATCTATACTTTTGCAAAATTCTAGAACGATTAGTTCACCTGGTTCCGAGAAAAAGGAACATCAATCGGAAAAAACGTGATTTTTCAGGAGAGGCAAAAAACGTGGCAATTCATATTTCCCGGCTTTCTTATCGACTTCTTTCGATTTTTCGCCCTAGAGTTGTTGCTTCAACTCTCTACTATCCTTGCAGAATGCAGGTAGAACGATTGTTATCGATTCTACAAGAAAAATCGAGATCAATCGACATATGTGAAGCGCGGAGAAACGTGTATAAGTGAACGTCAACTCGGATTTCAACAACTTGTGTTATTTCGCGTTATTTTATATTAGATTTTCGCAATGCCCTGAAGCACACGTGTTTTTTAAAAAAAGGAAAGAGTGTTTAAGGGTAGAAGACCCCAAGAACGCTAGGAAGAGATACCTCGACCTTCTACCCCAGAGCCAACACCCGGACCTTCCATTACAGGGTCTGTACAGGAAGTACATCCATCCAATCCTAGGAATCCTCCCTATCAGAAAAATTGTTTTCCTCTTCCTTCTTGAAAGTCATTCACCATTAAGAGGCGTACGACAGCTTCAAGGGAAATGAAAATTATAATTTCATAAGTTTTGGTATGTAAAGTAATATCTCTTGCAATTTTTCTGATTACTTTTATTTACTTACCAATGCATCCATTATGTTTCGAATAGGAATTCTCCATAAATCTCTGGGGAACATGGGTTGTTGTATAACCTGTCATGGTAAGCTCGACGTGTCAGTAATTTTTAGACGTCGTCTTGTTGCAAAACTTCAATTGCTGTGCAAACATTGTGCAAAATTTGACAATTTTTGGAATTGTTCTAAAATTACTTATGACACGGAAGAAGATAAATATAATGTTATTGTGGAAGTGTAACTTTTTCTTTGATTTTGTTTTCTATGCTATTTATATATATTTTTAGGTGGTCAAACCGACTTTGACACTTTGAATGTCAGGTTCGCCTATGCCCTCAGGGCAATCGGTAAAGGTCCTACAACAGGGAAAATTTGATGCGGCCTTATAAACTTGCCTCCTCTCACCACCAAACATGCTGCATACCACAGCATCTTGGCTTCTGCTGCCGAAGAGGTGGCCAAGGGATCAATGGCGAATGCAGTAAATGAAGCCGTGGAAACGAACGACAATTGTAGGGACATAAGTGTGGCTCTCGATTGCACATGGCAAAAGAGAGGCCACCCTTCCCTGAATGGTGTTGTCAGTGCGACCTCCATTGATACTTGAGGGGTCAGGGAATCACAAAACCAGTTATTTGAGTCAAAATTTTATACTGTATTTTATTTTAGGTCATTGACGTTGCAATAATGTCAAAGTTTTGCCATTGCTCTGGCAAACTGAAAAATGAGCATGATGCCGACCACCAGGCAAATTTCATTGGCTCCAGTGGAGCGATGGAAGTTGCTGGGGTCAAAAAGATATTTGAGAAGTCACAACAGAGCTACGATGTGCGGTATAAGGAGTACCTTGGTGATGGAGTCTCGAAAGACTTTCTTTCTGTTGTTGAGAGTAAACCGTATGGGCCAGATTTCGAAATACGCAAGTTAGAATGCATAGGCCATGTGAAAAAAAGAATGGCGACCTGTCTTCACAATTTAAAATCAAAGTTGGAGGAAAAAAAATTCCGAGATGGAAAACCAATGGGAGGAAGAAACAGGTTGACAGATGCAGCCATTACCAAAATTCAAAATGTTTATGGTAATGTTATCCGTCAACCTGAAAACAATACAGTTGAGAGTATAAAAGAAGCAGTTTGGGCAATATTTTTCCAAATTGTATCGTCTAATGAACACCCCATTCATGGCCTATGCAAACCATCTTGGTGCAAATTTCTGAAATGTCAAAATGAAAATACTGTCTATGATCATTCAAAACATTTTCACCTGAGCAGGGCAGCGATGGATGAAATAATGCCTGTATTTCGACAACTGGCCCACCCTGACTTGTTACGAAAGTGTGTTCATGGCCGAACCCAAAACCTGAACGAAAGTTCTGAGAAAGAGACCTGTTTCACATTTGGGGGTACACATTTTGAGTCATCACTCCCCTATGTTTCACCCAATATAGATAATAAGATCAGTTCCGAAAAGTCGAGCCCTTTCATTTGATATCCCACATACCTATATCCTTTGAAAAAAAAATTTTACACGTCCTTTTCGCATGTATGGGGAGCCCCCTAAAAACTCAACACAAAACGACTCCACTTGCCATATTTAAAGGGGTTCACAGATCCCACCTTCTTGTTTCCGAGTAAATCGGGTGTGACAGACAAATATTGAATCGATTTCAATAAGGTTTTGTTTCACACAAAACTTTAAAAAGATAAGACAGCTTGGAAAAACTATTCTCTGTTCATTCGCCCTAGTCACATCATTCGATTTGTTATACCGGAAAACCTTAGATAGTTACTTAGGAGACTGTCGTACGGTGCGATTATGTTACATACGCTACATACGCAGCTTCCTGGAATTGTTTTATTATGGTACTATTATTTGAAAAATATGGTGTGTCTTATCATTTTTACGGCAATGTATGGAAGCATGAAATGCAAGTGACATCAATAATTATCCTTCGCCACTAAAATAGTACCTTTTTCAGTTTACAAAGTTAAATACATTGAAAAAGTAACTGCCGGAAACGAAAAGCGCGGCCCAATTGAAAATTACGTGAAGTGCCAATAAACAGTCATCCGTCTTGCATCGTAAAAGTTCAATTTTCTTAGCAAGTCCAAGGAGCAATTGGAAAGCAACTTTGTTCCACATTTGTAGTCCACGGACCACTCTTGTTTGAGTTAAATACCCAAATTTTCAAAAAAGTGACTGACCATTTCATCCAGGTCAGAGGCAATTCATCACACGCTGTCTGACCTCTGACCTGGGAGCCGGCCGAAGCGAAATTATGTGGAAGAAAATTTCTTCCGAATGGGTCCGGTCCAACATCAACTTGATGCGGATTTAGGACTCGCTCAATCCTCAAACAAAATAATTTCGCTTCGGCCCAGTTTGGGTCTGAACATAAAGGCGGATTTCATTTGGACATAATTCGCTCTCATGCCGTGTTTACGATTATATATAAAGGAGTGATTACCACCTGTAGCCACTTTCGGTCACGCTACTCCCAGGGCAGAAGTGCGGCAGCGTCTGATGAGTTGCCCCTTCCCTGACGAAACCGTCAATTGTATTGTATTTCCAGGTCTGAGGAAGCCGTATTCGCCTTCGACGCTCTAAAGGCGAGTCTTTCTTCGGTATTAGTTCTGCATAGTCCTCACTACATCAAACCTTTCATTATCCATTGTGACGCTAGTAAATATAGCATTAATGCAGTTCCAATGCAGGAAACCGAAGAAGCAGGCGGCATTCCCATAACGCATATGTCAAAAAAGCTTATTTAGGGTAAGCGAAACTACCATGTTAACTTGACGTCGGATACCAACCAGTCCACTCAGCTATGAATGAGTACCTGAGTCATAATCACGGGTGAGCGCATACAGAGTAATGTAATTTGTAGTATACCGCTACGGTCTTGAATCTTCTTTTTCTTAAGCCTATGTCCCGTTCATAAGCGGGGTCGGCTCGTCGTGATCGGTGTCGTCTTGAAAGAAATGCTCTAACGCCCATCAAGGTCCAGATCCAATTGGATTGTAGCGCCAACGATTATTATCATTACTACACTGCGCTACTAATATACCAACATACAAGTTCATTAGTTTCACTTAGTTGACTTGTTTCTTTTTTGAATTTAATAGAGCAAAATTCCTCCTAATCATTTTTGCTGTTTCTTCCTATGTATCTCTTAGAAGATCTTCTACTCGCAAATCTATGACGTTATTTTATTAAAAAAAAATATGCACACGACTATGGTACCCTTGCAAAGTCGTGACCAAAATGGTTAGCAGTTGTTCATTTCCTTATATTAATCCAGAAAACACGTCATGGTTGCGAATTATATTCACAGGAAAAAACCAACTAATATTTTTGGCCTAAGCTGACCAAAACAAAAATTTCTTCTATCTCTCCAGCTACAAGTATTCGCGATTTTACCCCTAGTCTAAAGTTGTCAAAATTCTGCAACCAAAATATCCAAATTTTTTATTCACTTTACCTTCTAGTTTAACTCAATTAAAAGTGTCTACCATAGTTTTCGACTTTTCTATTAGAAAGACCCTTTAACATTGCTTTATATTCTGGTCTTCCTCTAGTAAATGTCAGTACTCCTATTTCTCAAAAAGGATATCCCAGGAGGACACTCGGACTGATTGCTCTTAACCTTCACAAACAAACAAAAATTTATTGGTAAGGGACATTCTTTTCGAATTCGGTAAAAGGGCAGTCCCTTCCTTGACGTGCACTCATTTCCAAAGAACAATCTACAACGCAAATATTAAATATTTTCTAGATTTTTTGGAAAAGCCGGATTATGTGCCAATATTCTTGGACTGGCGAATGTGATAATACTAAAACGATGACCGGTTGAATTCTCAGTATATTTTTTTCTCGATAATAGTTTTTAAGGCAAAGTTGATAATTCTATTTCCTCTAGCTTCAAGGACGACATGTAATTGGTTTTTTATCTTTTTATAGTCCAACTCGATAAATTAACACCATGGGTCAAACTTCTGATCCTATGAAATATAAAAATCTTTGGCGCAAGAAAACCACTATCATCATCTTGCATACTTTCAAACTATCCAACGCAAATGTCTTTGATAAATTCCATCATCGATAATTATCTCGTCAACTGAGTACTTCATTTTATCTCATTATATTAAAAAAAGCCTCACAGCCAGACAAAAAGAAGCACCGACGACAACTTGACGCTAAATAAATTTAATAGCATATACATAGCAACCACAATGAAAATCATCAAAATTCTATCTTCAGCAAAACCGCATGTCTCCAAATCCATATAGGGAACTTGATGAATATTTAAAAGTGACTTCTTCATTTTTGGTGCGCTTGCAAAATGACAATAACGAATACATTTCAACAATTATTTCTAGCAGTCTGCCTTTTTCTACTCGGTTCCACCTCATTCAGTATCCGATATGTACGACGATAATCAATCATTAACGTGCCGGCAATAAAATCGAAACCGAATGAATTAATTAAAATCTCAAATTGAGACTAACATCATACTTTACTCTCCGTGCAGAACCTCACATTAAATACTCTAGATGAAAGTCGTTTACAAGTAGAACTCAGGCCGACATTTGCCAGTTGGATGAAAACTAACTTGTAGTGAATTAATCAACAACTTGTCTTTGTCACGATTTTGAGTTCATATTCGTATTGGTCTTATTCAGTAATCAATGTTAAATCTAGTAATAGCTACAAGAATGTAAAGTAGATGAAGATCAATAATTATACATTTTATAAGACATAAGGCTCTGAGTAAAATAATGACGATATGTTTCACTAATAGGCATGACTACAGATGTTATTGGAAACTGCAAAAGATATGACTTTCTAATAAATAAAATCTAAAAAATGGTTCAAACAGACAAGATACCCGACTTCTTCTCTTTTTTAACCTTGGTCCCGTTCGGTAGCAGGGTCGGCTAATCGTCTAAATGCGAGACGAATGGGAAAAGGTAGACTCTTCCATCCTAAAATGAAAATTCTAGTCTTTTCTGAATTCAAACTTATAATTTGTATGGATTAAAAGGTCAGATAGGTCTACATAGGTTGAAGAAATGGGGGGAGAGATCTCCTAAAGGGTGGGAGCGTGCCGATTACTCATTGAGAAAAACCGTTCCACGGTATCTTCGTCTTCGCTCTAAGAAAATCAGGAAACAGCGTATGAAGTATGGCGTCGTCTCTGAGGTAAATTCAATTATAAACCTGCTCAGAAGAGCAGCGCCTGGGAAACCTTCAGCGGAAATTGCAAAACTCCGAAAGAAGTATCATAAACTCAGCCGCTTGGCATAGCACCTAAACTAGCAGGGAGATACTCAGTAAATGCGGTTCATCAAGCAGAGGCACACAGCCACTAAGCGCGACGGGTGGTATTCCTCGTAACGCTTGACGTCAGAAACGCCTTCAATTCCGAAAGATGGAAAGATATTCTAGGCATTCCAGGTGCCGGGCTATCTCTTACGGATATTGAGAGATTATCTGGGAAATTGCTCCCTGCTCTAAGAGATGCTAGAGGGTCAAAATGAAGGAGTTCCCGTCAGAGGTAGCACAGGTATCTATCCTGGGGCCAGACCTCTGAAACGCTTCCGTCAGAAGTGTCGCGCCTGGTCAGTTATCAGATGATGTTGCGACACTTGTTGGCGCACAGCAAACTTGATATATTGATGCGTTGGGTAAGCGGATGGATGACTATTGATAGCTTCAGCCTTGCGCTGGAAAAAAAGTAATCATCCTGACTAAGTTGGAAGTTGGATCAGTAGGTTGACGATCAAGTCAAAACCAACGGCTATGCATCTTCGATTGACGCTGGATTAAAATATAAGCTTTTTTTTTGAGCAGGGTGTTCCAGCTGGAGTTTCGCCCTTAAGTCGACTGATGGCAAACATTGGGGGTCCTACAGCATATAGCATGCCGCGCCTTTTAATGAGTACAACGCCGTTTGCTTTGTTCTATGCCGAAGTAATATGTCAAACGGTTCCAGGCTAGCTCTCTAACGAAGGGTTGGTAGTCCAGTGGCGTACCGTACGCCGTACGAAAGCATTCACACAAAAATTTATATTGGATCAGGGCCCTGAAGTGTATTAAAGCTCTTCATTCAAGAGCATAACGGTACACTACAGTACACTGTAGGAGGCAATGTGGTTAGCATTGCGATCGCCCGAGATTACTACCCTGATTTGACTCAGGTACTCATTCACAGCTGATTGACTGGTATCCGAGATCCAGTCACGATAACAAATCCCTCTGCTACCAGTGAGATTTGAACTGCGACCTTTCGCTGCGACAGCCAAGCGCTCTAACAACTTGAGCGATCCGGACACCGAAATGGAAATATTGAAGTCAACAAATCACAGTCCCATTACACTACACGACATATTACAGAAACATTAAAGGTTAGTAAAAAGTGTTTACTTGCACCTAACGAAGCTTGGATACGCAAATAAGCGCGATATTTGGATTCTTTATGAACTCAAAGAACTTTATTTGACAGCGCTTATTGACATCGGTGATAGCTGCTAAACCGTCGGGAAAACAATCCTTTTTTCTTGTTTCACTATATTCGTGGAATTTCACAGTCCACAGCCGTTTCCAAGAAAACTCCGAGTGATAGAAAAACTTACAGACAGAAAACCAATTTTAATAAGGTTCTGTTTTTACGCAAAGCCCTAAAAAGTGATACCAAATCGGTCATTAATAACCCCACACTTACCAGCTGAGTTAAATTTGAGGTTAGTGAGACTAGTCTTATAAACAAGTCGGGAAACCGGAAGCTCAGCGCTTCAGGTATGAAAGGTTTTGTTTGCTTCTTCTGTGAGTATATCTGAGTGCAGAGCTATCCTACTTGTACGTAGCCCGTTATGTATATGCATTTAGCATGTCAGACTACTCACTTTAGTGTGACATTGATATTTAGTTGCAGTAAATTTACACGGTGAAGTCAACTTTGAGCTACTGTAACTTTGTTAGCGATAGTATGATTTTGATCAAACTTGGGGATAAAATGTTTCATATTGTATTCTATACTACTACAAACTTTTATAAATCCAGGATAAACTAAAGGGTGTATCTACTCAATTTCCCTAAAAATATGGTAATATACTATTATTAACTTAATTTTAGCAGATATCGATATGGAGAGTATTTTGAGGCCTGGGCACCACATAGATGTAGCTTCATATTTTTTTTCAGATTTTTTGTTGGGTAGATTCTGATAATGGGTCCGTTAAAAAAATCATCTCTTTCCACCCCTCCCACTCCCCTCCTTGCTAACAAATGTCGAAACTAAGACCGGCTACTAATCGAGACCTTACATTGGATACCCCACATATATTATATTCGGTGAAAAAAAATTTAACATCCCCCTTTTACATGTATGGGGACCACCCCCCCCCCCCCCCCTCCTTAAATCTCAACGTAGAAGGATATCACTCACGACAGACAGACAGACAGACATTGAACCGATTTTAATAAGGTTTAACAAAACCTTAAAAAGGAGGGAGTTTATATGCGTTTTGTTGGAGAGAGGGAGCAACGAGATAAAATCTGGGAGAAAGGATAGTAATCGTGTGTTCCCCATTATCGTCATTATCAGCCGCACGACATCCGATGTCCGATCTGAATCGATACTTAATCGGAAATTCCAGACGCCCGAGTTCCGCGTCAAGATTGCCAGTTCGTTACTTATATGTAGGTATTCTACATTCATTGGCCAATCGCAGAAGTCACAGTATAAATCGTTAAAATGTCATGTCAAAGATTGAAGATTTTCAGAGGATCTCCCCCTTGAATGCGGCCAGGAGTTCACAATTTTCTTTGCTTATGATCCAAAATTCAGAAGAATGCATGACGACTAAGAAGATGATAGTCTTGCTTTTCATCCAATGCGATGTTGGTAGACCGACGCAGGCTCTGTTGGCTCTCAACAGCCGAGTATAGATGACTTCGTCCATTTGCTTATCAGCTGTGATATCTCCGGAAATATTTTTTCCTACTGTTGTCCATGCTGATCCTCCTTCCGCCCCCCCCCCCTACAAAATTAATCGCATTGGTTGATATGTAGTCGTAGATGTTATAACGCAATCTGGACCAAAGCTTCATCCAAAGCACGTTTGTTCCTACTTATGATATGTCGTCTAGACATATGCTTTTAAAAATCTAAGGAATGCGCAAAACTATGATTCAAGAGCGGCGAATTTTAACAACTCAATTCTACCCGTTTTCCTGCCAGAACCGAACATGCGTACCGAAAAGCAGATGGACTTGCAAATGTATTGTGGGCATTCTGACAGGCCATAATTCACTAGCTGGGCATATGTTCAGAATAGGAATTACTCAAGATGATACGTGCCCCTCCTGTAATGAGGAAGCGGAATCCACGGAACATTTCCTACTTGAATACCCCGCCTATGGACGCATCAGGCATCAAATCTTTGGTGCTGGTGTTCTCCAGTTGCGACGGGTAGCATCACATCCACATGGAAATCCTGCGATACGCTAACAAATCCAGAATATTCCGTTAGACGGGGGTGGCGAGTACAATGGGCCAACACCATCTGAGTGCTCACACACAAGTCTACCCGCCCCCGAATTTTGCTCAACCGAAACACCTGTTTACACTTGTTTTCTCATCATTTTACAGTTCGAGAGGATAGGTCAGCTGCTTGATGTCTCAATTCTCATCTTTCGCGTGTGTGAAGTTTGGTACACTTCCTGATTGCTCTATGTAGGGCGTCATTTGTAATGTACACAGAGAAAAACGAGCCAAAAAAACAAACCTTGGTACGAGTATGCATTTTGTCAGTCAAACTATTTCTTCTTATAACCAGCAAGGTTCTTTATGTTATGTTACATTAACCAAAATGGAGATACTCAGTGGGTCATGACATCATTCCCCAAATATATCCATAACGATGTTGAAATCAGCTTATTCTTTCCCCGCGACATCGGTCTTGGTCAAATGGATCTAAATTTAGATAAAAAGACCAGTAGAGACAAACTCAAAATGAATACGAATAAAAGCAAGGCATTCAATCTGACGAGTCACCCCAATCTTCCAACCTCCATGGATGGACAGAACATAGTTCTCTGGTTTCAATTTGTTTATTGTGTCTACTGTACTTCTGACAAGAGTAGCACCGAGCTCAATGTTACCCGACGAATTAACAGTGCTAGATTGGCCTTCGCGAAAGTTGAAAGTATTTCATGACAGTGTTCTATGCTACTAAATGGGAGCTATACATGAACACTGACCGCCACTGTTAGTGGAAATCTCCAAACCTTCGCCAACACCTTTCTCCCTGTATTGTGAACGTAAACTACAGACTATTAGGTACATCAAAAAGTTCACGGAACGCTATCTATCCGTTGATATTAAAACTAGGGTTATGATCACATTTTGACATTCCATATATCATTAAAACATTCACTGAATTTCAACTCCATCTGCCAATTCTGTTTTTGTTTACAAGTCATTCTGAGTCAAAAAGTGCATCAAATTCAGAAAATATAAAAAAATACAGGACATGGTTTTGGAAAATCGTCGAGCGACACAGGAAGAATCATTGAAGGCCGTAGGCATCTTAGTGGGCAGTGTAAACCATATCTTAAGGGAAATTTGCGTTTCAGAAAGCTGGACGCGCAATGGATGCCGCATTTCTTAAAGATGAAACAAAAACGCATCGCAACGCGACTTTTTCAGCAATATTCGCAGTGTTTTAAGAAAAATAAAAAAGTGGCTAAGTTCGTGAGCAAAAATCAGCTAAAAAGATGTTAGCGTCAACGTTTCAGGATGCTAAAGACATGTTGTTAGTGGATTAGCGCCAAATTGATAAAACAATAAACTAAGATTGTTACTGTATCCTTTTGGACCAGCTGGATATCAAAATTCATGAGAAAAGGCCTGGTTTGCAAAAAAAGTAATTTTGTAACAAGACAATGCATCTGCTCCCACAGCTCGCAAAACTATAGCCAAAATCACGGAATTAAAATACGAATTGTTGCAACATTTAGCCTATTCGCCAAATTTAGTTCTCTCTGAATTCTGCTTGTTTCCACACCTAAACAAATTCCTACATGAATATCGATTTCCATCAAATGGGGAGGTAATAGCTGGCATAAACGGATATTTTGCGAACTTCCAGAAAACCAGTCCTTAAAGTAGAGAATCGTTGGAATAATTGTATCGAAGTTATGGGAGATCACCCAGAAAAATAAAGTAATTTTTACCATTATAAATCCCCATTTTCATTTCCATTCTGCGAACTTTTGATATACCTTGTATATTCCATATTCTTCAATCGCGTTACTCAGAAAGGTGAATAACATCTAACTGGTAAGAAAGTAACACAGCAGAATGTTCAAATTACCGTCCGATCCAGCTGCTGTCCCATATCATGAAGATTTTTGAAGGCATTCTTGACAACCGTATTCGCGAAATCGTTCAAATAACCGTCAACTGTCAACAACTGCGGAACTACTAACGCAATACAAGCTGCATGGTTACTCATGGAGAAACACCGTGAGAAGCACCACCCGCTTTACATCGCATTTCTGGATCTGGAAAAAGCGTTTGACCGTGTGCCATACGAACTCTTCTGGTATGCTCTACGACAACACCTAGTGCCAAAAGAACACGCGCGCTGGGTTCAATTGCTCTACCACGATCTGAAAAGTAAAGTTCGAAGTGTGGCGGGCATATAAAAACCAATTCGTGTGTCTGTCGGGTATTCATCAAGGAAGCGTCCCATCACCACTCCTCTTTGTTCTTGTTATGGACACTGTTAAACTTGTCCACAAATGGAATTATGAACGCCTCATGCAATACGGGCTCGATTCCCATGAAACTGTCAGTGGCAGTAACCTGACCAGAACTCAGTGATTTAAATTTTTCGGCTCAATGCTATCAGCCAGTGGATATTGCCTCACGTATTAATACAACCCCCATTTCACAAGTAGTGTTCTTTATGATCAACGTATCATCTCAAATCTAAAATTTGCCGTAATGTCGTCCGCCTTCTATGGTTCTGAATGCGATAATGGAGACGTCGCTGATGCTGTGTCGGACTAGTGGAGTGAAACACCTATATCACATTCGAAATGAGGATATCTGCGACCAATATGGGGTTGCCCCGATCATATTCATGTTATTCGCGCTAACGAGGATTCACTTACGAAAATTGCTCTGAACATCGAAGTCGAAGTACTGTCTTACTGTCCGTTACCGTTACTTAAAATTTAGTCTATTACAGGTGAACAGATTATAATACAAAGCCTGGCAAAAAGGACTGAATAAACTTCAATGAACTTGTTAGCAACAAACAGGAGCTGCCTAGACGACTAAGAACTTCTTTGGGGATAGATATCAATTGGAAACTATAAATCGCACACTTTTAGAGTGTTTTGAAGAGTGTTGTTCTATTTCCCGGGGAAAAAGCAGTAGAACGGTTCCCTGATGGACTCGAGAACTGCAGAAACTTAGAAAATGGACCAGATGACTTCTGAATCGTGTTTGTAAAGGCAATAAGAAGGAAGACTAGTTAAACTTCCGGAACTCACAGTGTCAATATAAAAGGCTGGTAAAATGTTCCAAGCGAGACTTCTTTAAATTATACTTTGTGGAACTGGAAAACGAAAGAGATACTTCAAGTCTGTGTAGAGTCTTCAAAAGGGATAAATCGGCCAAGTTGGACTCTTTTGGAAAACCAGATGGAACTTTCACGAGCTCCAGAGTTGAGTCTGTACAGTGCTGCAAGGAGAATTAGAACACTGCGGAATACCGGAAGCTTGGAGTTTCGGCTGACTTTATTCGGTGAAAAAAAATTACGCCCCCCTTTCGCATATATGGGGAACCAACCCAACACAAAATGACGCCACTCGCTGCACGTAAAGGGATACACAGACCACATGTTCTCACCTAAATTGCGTGACAAACAGTTTAGCCGTTTCGTGACACACAGCCAAACAGCACAAAGGGACAGACAGACATTGAATCGATTTTAATAAGGCTTTGTTTCAAACAAAACCTTGAAAAGCGTAAGCTACAATACTTTCCTTTGATCACTTCAAAGCACCTGGCATTGATGGCATATAACCAGCGATGCTAAAGGGGATACCGAGCACTTAGAGCAACTTCTCAGAAACATTCTGCGCGGATGTCTTGCTCTGGGCTACGTGCCTACCTCTTAACACAGATTGAGGTAGTCTTCAGGCTGGGAAATATGAGTATTTATTTCAGTGTTGTTCGCTACCTGGCAAGAGAAGCTACGAAAGGCTGCCCCAAGGATGTCTGCTAATGTCGCTTCTGTGGAATATGTTGATCGACTCATTACTATCTGAATTGGAAAATCGACCAATACACACGCAAGCTTATGGATATGACGTGGCTATGTTAGTTGTAGGTTCAGATCTCGCTACAATGTGTAGAAATATACAACGCGCTGTTGATTTGACAGTTGGTGACCCAGGCATGGACTTTCAGTAAATCCAAATAAAACCACAATGGTCTTTGCCTTTCAGAAATGAGGGGTATAACCCTTCAACTATCCGAAAAAGTGAAATAGCTTTGGGTTATTCTATTAGGTTGTTGCAAATGAAATGTCGGATTTTTCAATGAAGTGAAGTTAGTTATGATTTTAATGTTTAAAACTGCCGCAAGGTGACTCTGGTGGTATGGGATAATTGAGTATAAATAGTCGTTCGTTCGATCAAGGAGTCATTTCAGTTTCAATCGTCATTGAAGTTCCAAGTAAAACTCAAAGAAAAAAGCATGGAAGGGGGTCAAAAACGTCTACTTTTTCTATATGAATTTAAACTTGGTCACAACGCAGCGGAGGCAACCAGAAACATTTGCAGAGCATTTGGAGCTGACGCAGCAAACGAACGAACGACACAGCGGTGGTTCGAAAAATTCCGATCAGGCGACATGACCTTCCAAAGTGAACCTCGTGGACACCCAGGACCATCGATCGACAACGACGAGTTGCGTTTGATAGTGGAATCTGATCCCCGATCATCGATTCGTGACATTGCAGAGAAAATAGGCGTACACTATTCGACAGTATCTCGGCACTTACAACAGCTTGGAAAGGTGAAGAAGCTTGATAAGTGGGTTCCGCATGAACTCAACGAGCAAAACATGGCGCTGCGAATGGAAATATCCAGTTCTCTACTCAACCGCAACAGGAACAATCCCTTTTTGCGCAGAATAGTGACATGCGATGAAAAGTGGATATTGTACGACAACCGTCGCAGATCAGCGCAATGGCTAGATGCCGATCAGCCTCCACAACACATGCCAAAACTGTTTGGTGGTCTGCATCTGGAATTATTCATTATTCGTCTTTGGAGCGTGGTGAAACAATTAATGCAGAGAAATATTGTGCCCAACTTGATGAAATGCACGAGAAATTACGTGTTCAGCGGCCTAGATTGGTCAACAGAGATGGAGTGATACTGTTCCATGATAACGCCCGACCTCATGTTTCCAGAATGACGGTCCAAAAATTAAATGGATTACGATATGAGACTCTTCCTCATCCACCATATTCACCCGACCTCTCGCCAACCGACTACCACTTTTTTAAGCATTTGGATCACTTTTTGGCGGGGAAACAATTCAGCAATGAAGTAGCTGTCAAAAGTGCCTTTGAAGAATTTCTTAGCTCTAGAAACCCAGACTTTTACGAAACTGGAATAAATGCCCTTGTATCTCGTTGGGAGAAGTGCATTGAAGCTGCTGGTTCTTATTTTGACTAATAAAATTAATTTTCATAAAAGTTATAGTTTTTTGAAATTTTACTCAAATATCCGACATTTCATTTGCAACAACCTAATAGATAAGAAGCTTCTTTTCAGCAAACAGGTAAAGATGAGTCCAGCTCTCACAACTTATGGGCTGTGCAGGCGGACCTTTGTCTTGATATGGGAACTAAGGCCTCAGGTAGCAGTGTGGATCTATATTGCTATCATTAGGCCAATGTTCGCTTATACATCTGTAGTGTGGTGGGTTAAGGTGAAACAAAAGAGCTTGCACTGTAAGCTAGCAACACTGCAAAGAAATGTCTGGGTACTACCGGTGTCATGAGCACGACATCCGGTGCAACTCCAAATGCATTACTCAATTTGCAGCCCTTGGATTTATCTATAAAGAGAACTACAATGAGAGCAACTTATAGACTAATTCGTTTAGATCTGTGGGGAAACAAAGGATGTGAGGGATACAGGGCACTGGAAGAGTTATTAGGAGACTCCCCAACTCTCGGGTCCCCATATATCTGTTTGAAAGAAGATATGAAGTTATCCTGAAACATAGAACTGGGATGAACCAGAAGATACTGAAGTTTACTGTTTGCTACACCGATGCCTCGAAAACAGTACAAGGTTCTGGAGCTGTAGTCTACCTTTCGAATAAAAACAAGAAGTGGGTTTTTCACTTTGGACAATATGCAACGGTCTTTCAGGCTCACCTGGTGCGATCCTAAGGACAACAAACCTGGATGATTGACGAGCGCATCACAATCTGCGCCGATAGTCAGCATTGAATAGTCTTTGGATGAGAAAAAATCGTTCAGCAATGTTGAAACCGATTGAACTCTATTTCTAGATTCAATAAGGTGGAACTATTCTGGGTACCTTGCCACTTTAGTGTAGAGTGAAATGAAATTTCGAATGCCTTAGCAAAATAGGGTTCAATTTCTTCCATGTTCAGACCGGAACCAGCAATTGGAGTGTCAATAGCATTGGCTAATGCTGCTATCAAAAACTTAATGCTACTAGACACACTAAACTTTTCTTGTCAAAACCTATTAAACGCACTACAAAGTTTTCCGTACGTAGCCTACATAACGACGAAATCTATGAGCGATATCATGACTGTCTGGTTGTGGATAAAATCCGATTCAATAGGTTACGGTGGGCGGGTCACTTAATCCGTATGGATGATGATCCAGCCCGGAAAGTCTATAAGGGTAATATCTATGGTAGGAAGACAAGACGAGGCAGACCCTGCCTGAGATGGAGTGATGGCTTATGTCAGGACGCCAGACAGCTTTTAGGGATACCGAATTGGTGGACCTCGACGCAAAACCGAGATGTCTGCACTTCCTTATTAAGGGAATCCTAGATCGGATACCGGTTGTTGCGCCGTTGATGATGGTGATGAAAGTTTATCCTGTTAAAAAGCAAGAGGACTTGCAAAAGTGTGATGGGCATTCTGACTGCCTATAATTCACTGTTGATTCATGTTTAGAGTACTGGTTCTCCAAAATGATACGATAATGAGGGCGCCTGTGGACGCATCGAACATCACATTTTTGCTGCTGATGTTCTCCAGCTGCAGCGGGTAGCATCACCTCCACTAATGGAAATCCTGTCATACATAAACGAATCTTGGAAATTCCGTTAAACAGGGCGATCGAGTAGAATGGACCACTGGGATTTCAGTGCTCAGAAGATATACCTCTTCCACACCGCATACACACACAAACACATCTAGAAAAACTGCACCGGCAATAGAGAAATAAATCATTTAAAAATGTGTTACTGACATTACAAGGAAGCAAAAGAAAAAGAAAAAATAACTAAAACAGGACTTTATCATAAAGACACTGATGTAAGATCTGTCATAAGGGTTAAATTTGTTTAACTCTTATCTCCAGTGTGTTCTGTAGATGTTAGTTAAGTCCTTGAGGGTTTTACGTGAGCACCTGTCTTGCGACTTAATCCAACGGTCTTCTTAAGACACGGATTGATTTTGTGACCACTATCAGAGCCCCACTGAGACAAGCAACAACGGTACCAGTCTAAGTGCATGGCTTAGCATTCATACTGGTGGATGCAAGACGTACCTAAATCTCTGGGCAGCACCCGTGTTGAAACGCAACACCACGCCGAGGCCCGAAGGTCTCTTCTTGCTTGTGCATAACCACAACCCCCATAAAACTTCCACTAGGGGGTCTACCGCAAATAACCGAGCTGTACTCACATACAACGGGAGTTCACCCGAAGTATGAGAGTCCAGGAGCTATTCCGGTTCCCATGGTACCAGTATACCCCTGGTAAGGTTTCGTGACCAATTTGCCACTTCAGATGAGTCCCCGTGCAGACTCGGGTCTGATAGCCCTGATTAGGCCTTTGGAGCATTCGCCTACTACATCACGGCCGGCAAACCAAAGTCAGTACAGCGTCTCCCGGTGCCACTACTATGGAGGTTCTCCTCGGTCACTTGGTCTTCCTCACCACCACCTCTGAGCACCAGTAGATGTTAGTAACAAAAATCAATCCATCTCATCATAAGATTTCAAATCAAACTTAAACCGACAGATTTTCCTCGTCTTCTCAACAAAATTTTCAAGCTGAAAATAAGGGCGACGACTACCATCGAATAATTTAGAGAGAATAAGCTTCGCTAACCATGAATGCTGACCATAAAAAACCGAAGGGTTTATCGATTTTCTGAGAGTCAAATGCTCCAAAATCTTTCAGAAAATACATATGCGCAGACAATAAGCTGTTTTCTTTTCATTTATTGTGGGCTTTTAAGTGAACATAAACATGCTTACGACGGGTTTATTAGAAAATACCCCCCATTGAATGTTCTTTTCTTGGCATAGTTTTTATGTCATACAAAGCATCCCAAAATTAAATTGCTATCTCCAGGAGATGTACTGCTACCTGATGTAGCTGTTACTTGGACATATGCAATAACTTCATGTCAAGCGTGATATGGTTCTTTCGAAAAAGATAACGGAAACAACAAACAATTGGAATTCACAAGTGGGAGGTTCTCGAAATAAAGATGATTTATTTAGATTCTAATGATTCTACGAACAATGCATCCCCTCACGTTTAATCTTCTTTTTCTTCAGCCTTTGTCCCGTTTATTACCCAGTGTTAAAGTTCGTTTCTATAGTTTCTGCTACTATGATTATACTTTTTGAAATCGACCCAGACACAGCATTATTCATATTTCTAAGGGATTTGAAATGATTGTTAATGCGTAGATGTAAACTGATATATGATGATGATCCAACCACTTAGTTGAACTAAACACAGATTATTAGTCTCGTGTATTAAAGCGGTTGTCAAAAAGTCTATTGTTCATAAAATTGAGTGCCCGCCACATATGAATCCTGTTTCATTTCATCGCCATTTGTCAAATAGAAGATGATAAATTACCTTGCTTCACGGGTTAACATAGAGCGTGCCCTTGCATGCAATTTAAAATGATACGTTCAATTAACTTTGCTCATTTGCATTGCTAAAATAATAAATTCAAGATTTCATAAGAAGCTATGGAATTCAAGCCTATCCATGAATCATGGTAAAAGAAAGGGCAATTTAACATGAAATGCGAATCAACACATTTTATACACTCGACAACCTGTTTATCGTTACATGTGGAGTGTTTGTAAGCCAAACTTTGTTATTGTTTGTTTATTTTACTTTAAAGGGCTAAAAAGTTTTTTAATTACCGCCTATACAGTATTTCCACAACCATTTTTTTCTTCTTCAGTGGAGGAATCTTTCCTGAATTTAATAGCTAAAAGTAACTTCCTACGGCTATTTGAAAATAGAGGAAAAAAAAGATATTTTTAAGGGAAGGAATCTTTTCATTCTATAGCTTACACCAATATTCCGGGAAATGTACGATATTTCGGGAGTTGTTTTCTCATCAGGGCATGGTATTTCGGATAATTGCTTGAGCACTTTGAGAATCAGTTACTCCTACCCAGTGCTCTGCTCTGATCGAGATAGCGTTGTAACAGAAGAAAAAAACAAAACGAGAGAAATTACCAACTAAAATTGATTGCCAGTTTGGATTGATTTACATTATATTGGTTTAATCTGATAGAAGCCTGCCTACCAAATAAATTCAATATAGTATGCCCCGATAACATGTTCCGATTAAAGTTTAAGGTTCAAGTTGGCAACACAAACGACGATTAGAAAATGTACAGATTCTATATTCGCTCCTAGCTGAAAGGATAGTAAACTCGCTTTAGAGTCTGATGAAGTAGTTCTAGCAAAAATTATGATTTATTCCGGTTTTGCTTTTGATTGATTACAACTGTACACCCTACAAATATCAATTTCAACATAAACACAACTTTAAACACTCACCGTTCTGTTGTCGGTTCAGCACATATCAATGGTTGCTTCAATTCAATAACCTGTCCATTTTTCTCACGAAGTTCGCCCGTTTCCATGTAATATTGAACCAGTTCCGGAAGCGTGGCAAACTTTTCACCTGAAAAATAAGTTGCAAGGAACACATTATTCCCCAATTTCCTAACACCAATTCTAGAAATATCTAATTTACTCACCTCCATATAAATCAAAGAAGTCACCATTGTTCTGGATCTTTATGTGTGTTACATCTTGACCGCGACGAACCGACAATGTAAACGCACCTGGACTTGAGGAAGATAACCGTGCCAAAAACGAACCGTCAAAACCGTTTTCCATAAGAAGATTTTCAGCCTCAACACCCGATATGGTTGGATGAAACCATCTAGAAATGAAAAAAGAATATATAGAGAACGTAATTATTGGAATATGGTCATCCAGGCGATGTTATCCTGATGATTCTCACTATCCTGATGATATTTACTTCCTTAATTCCTAAGATTTTGATTAAACTATATGAATAAGTTGCCTCCAGCCCGTCCCGCCATATTCAAATTATTTTATTGCGCCAATGAACGGCGTCTTGCGGTAATGGAAACGAAGATGTTGCGTTGGACAAGTGGTGTGACGCGCCTTGATCACATCCGAAATGAGGATATCCGCGATTGATATGGGGTTGCACCGATCGTGGGAAAATTGCGAGAGAAACGTCTTCGACTTTGGGGTCATGTAATTCGTGCTAACGAGAATTGATGAAGTTGGTGGTAAACGACCAAAAGGCAGGCCGAAACAACGGTGTCTTGATCCGCTGGCTGGTGATTTGAAGGCCTCGCGACTACATCCAAATCAGGCCTTTGATAAAGTTACCGATCATGACGAACCGACCCCGCTTATGAACAAGACAAAGGCTAAAGAAAAAGAAGACGACGAATACTGAACAAACTCAACGTATTGTGACGAAAATTCCTTTTAAAATTTGTGAGTGATCTCAGCCAAATATTTAGTGAGGATAGTGATTCACAGATAACATGTCAATAACATGCTCTGAAATAAAAGCATTTGGTTGCCGAAAATTTTGTTACGATTTCTAACTTCCGAATTCCAGTACACCTATCCGTACTCTATCCCTGCATGCAATTCAGGAGAGGCTTCCTAAAGGTGATATTGTGATCGTGATGGGTGATCTGAATACCAAGGTGGGCTCAGACAACACCTTGCTCGGATATACGGTCTTGGCGACCGTAACGATAATGGCAGGAGTTTTATGGATTTCTTCAGCTTCCATCGCCACCTCATTGGTAGCACATCATTCGAGCACAGCTTGCCATAAGGTAGTTGGGTTTCAACTGACCGACACCTTGCGAGCAATTAGATTGGCCATTTTGCTATAAGTACTAGATGTAGGAGTTACCTTCTGGGTGTGCGTATCAAGAAAGAAGCTAGCACTGGTTTCAAAAGGGATCACCATCTGATGGTCGCTTCCCTTCGCTTGCGTATTGTGTTCGCCACTTCTCGCAAGGATGGACAACTGCGAACCCCTAAATTCAACATCGACCGCTGGTATGATCTAGCTGTCGTTTGACAGTGGGAGAGCTATCTTACAGATCGGATGGCAGATACACTAAGTAAACCAAAAATGTCGATGAGCACTGGGCCGCCACGAAAAAAGATTTTTCCTGGGGTGCTATAAAATCTGGCTAGCAGAATCGTGAAAGCGGATCGATAAACGAAAGGGATTGAGGGTTCCATTGTTCTCTGTGAGTGATGGCGGGTGTGACACGATCTAACTCCGATACCGTACGAAATTCCGGGAAGCTCCACGTAGTGTGCGTAGTGACAAAATGAAATTTATGATTGCACTGGCCAGGGAAGCAAAAGATGCCGCAGAAGGCAATGATTTTAGAACTGTATACCAGATCATAAAGGAAATAGCATGTAGTCGCAAATCTTTCGATGGTCCTCTAAAGGACGTTAACGGTCAATTTCTCATCCACGATGATGAAAACAACTGAAGAAATGGAAAGAAGACTTCACCACGGTTCTTAAGCGTATCACATACGATGAGGTTCCTTTTGTGAATAAAATGGCTAGTCAGTGTAACATGCGGATACGAACTCCAAGGAGAAAATAAAACATTTCGGCCATCAATGCACTCAAACGGGGTAAAGCTGCTGGATTTGATGGTCTTCCACAAGAGTTATTTGTCTCTCCACCTGCAGTTGCTTGTATGGAAGTTTTGGGAATTGAAGACCTTTCCCAAAGAGTGGAGGAAGAGGACGACGTTGTGAGTGGGGAGAGGAGTATCTGTGTGCTCCCTACCGTCGCAAAGATTATAGCTAAAATAATCGTGGAACACATCAAAGAACTTCTCGAAAGCTTGATCGACAGAGAGCAGGTTCGTTTCCGCTCCAGACCCTTCTACGTTGAACACATCAACAACCTACGGGTCATTTCAGAATAGTGCGGGGATTTTAGATCTTCCCTTCGCCTGCTCTTCATCGATTTCGGGAAAACTTTCGATAGTGTGAACAGAGTGTATCTAGCGTGCTCTACGCAAGAGGGGCATTCCAAACAAAGTAATACTAACACTAATCATGTGTTGCATCAGGGTAAACTATTAGACGAGTTTGAGTGGAGTCTGCCTGGGTTACATTTTATCACCGATATTATTTCTTTCTGTTATCGATGACGTTTTTCATGCTGTCCTGTCCATCTTTCCTCAAATACTTCGACTACGCTGATGTCATCTGTTTGCTCTCTCACCGGGTCATGGATCTGAACCAAATGACTCTAGATTTGAAAAGAGAGACAAATAATGTTGGACTGAACGGAACACCAACAAAACACCAACAAGGTTCTCATGAATGTTGCCCAACATATCAACATCGCTAGATCCGCTTTCCCTACCCTGTCTAAAACCTAGAAATGTTGTTACCTCAACCTTTACCTTAACCCAAATCAAGTTGAGACTGTTCTAGGCTAATGCGCATAGAAAGTGCCCCCTTTGTCACTCTAAAGCTCCACGTCTTTGACGACACCTGTTTAGGGCATATTATCGAAGTACGCTGGACATATACAATTTCAAACGAAGAACTTGGTCGGCATACAGGCTTGTCACCCGCCCGCGATGTGATCGGAAGGCGGAAGTGGCATGCAATGATACCTCTCTCCACCAAGCTGGCTGGTCGCCCCCCTTTACTTACTACTTTCCATTTGTGGACGGACTCTCAGACTGTGTTCTGTTGGTTTCACTCCCAAATTCACTACCCCCGCCTTTGCCGGCCGTCGAATCGCCATAATTCTGTTAAGAGAAACCAGCCTCAGGAAATTCTCAAGCATCACGTTGTATGGACTATTATTCTTGCATGGACGAGAATCATTGTGATCCCTGAGCTTAAAATTGAACAACAGCAAAGAAGAGAGAAAGAAGAAAGAAGACGAAACTTGTTCTCCTGATATATCACGTGAAGAACAGGACAGAAGACAAAAACCAACAGAAAATTAATAAAATGTTTTTTCCAGTCGTGTCGAAGTAGGGAGAAGACAGTTTTATAAACAAAATGCGGAGCGTCAAAGGATTCAACAGCAAAAGTGATATTACTCATTTTAAACAACATCAAAAAGTCAACAAGAAGAGTTATCTTCTAGCACTTGTAATATTTCTAGACAAGAAAAAAGCATCGAATATTTCTTTTGAAGCCAAGCATTCCGTGCTCCTACCCTCACGGCCATTAATTCGTGAAATTGCTAATGACCGATTTACATATAAGGAATATGCATGTAGGATCTCACGGGTTACTGACCATGACAAGACAACGGTTCTGGCCAAGGATGTATACGCAGATGATGGGTAATTTACCACCACACCGAATGCAACCAGCACGTCTCTTTATCAACTGTAGTGTCAATTTTTGGAGGCCTCTCCGGATCCATTATCATTTACGAGGAAGTCGTCCACAGAAAGGTTACTTAACAGTATTCTGTTACTCGAGCACTAAGGTTGTCCATCCACAAGTGATTAGTGACCTGTTCACTGGCGCTTTCAAATTCTATTGTCATGAAGGTTGTCCACAAGATGAGATATTGTCACCGTTAGTGTGGAACATGGCTGATGACATTGTCGGGGCAAATATGGGATTACCCTATGTGGCAGAATTTAAACTAGATTGCCAGGCAAGGCCAATACAGTATAATTCCCTAGGAAGCGCATGCTCGATCACCTGAGAGTCATTAGATTAGATTCCATGGTATGGAGGTGGAACGAGTAACAGAAGTCAAATATTTGGGCATCACACTAGACCAAAAACTACTCTGGAAGAGGCATGTTGAAAACATGTCCGAAAGCTATAATAGAAAGGCTATGATGACTTACGGGTCCATAGCAGTCAAAAAATCTTAATACACCCCGGAAATGCTGCACTGAATATATACAATACAATAGTAAGACCACTGATTACCTATGCGGCCAGCAGCCAGGGAGTTACATAACAATACAGTGAGGCAGGGAACTGCTTAATTCGAAGGAAGATTGATATTCTTTCTAAGCGGAATCCCGAATTATTGATACCAATGAAGTTTGACTTCGATAAGCGGTTTGAAACAAAACTAGGAGAGGCTTAAGAAAATCGTATTTTGAAGCAATGGGTAAGCATACTAGCATATTCCAGGCGAAAATATAGATGTGCCTCCTTCCACCTCAAAGGGATCTATAGAGGGCAGAATATTGCTTTTCTAACCGACAGCCACGCGCATATTAAGACACTTAGGTCTTACCAGGTAAATTCCAAATGAGTATGGGAATGCCTTGACAAATGGAAAGATTGATCAAACTTCACCAAGAAGAGCCTCCAGATCACTGGACACTGCAGACTAAACAATTACCTGGAGAAGCTAGAGATATCTACGAACGCTGTCTGTAGATTCTGGAAGGAGAGTGATGACACTTAAACACATGTTCTGGGACACGGTGCGGCACGTGTGCAAAATAGGTTGATGCACCTGGGAAAATTACTTAATACCAGATGCCAGATTGAAGTACTTAGAAGAAGAAAATGCTCCTCGAGTCCAACGTCGTCACCATCCGACTTCTGTCATGGTAAGGTCTCATATCACGGAGTAACTAATGTTCATTTCTGCGAGGCCGGCGTCAAAACCAATGCGAGCGTGTACGAAAAGATGTTAGAGGATGTAGTCGAGCCATTGAGTGAATCTCTATTCGCTGGAAAGCCATGGTGCTTCCAGGAGAACTTGGCCCCCGCTCGCAAAGGCAAGATAATTCAGCAGTGGTTAGCGATGTATTTTCCCGGCTCACCGCGGATGAATGGGCCTCAGCCAGCACAGATTTGAGACCTCTGAACTACAGCCTTTGGACTAAGTTAGAAGAGACTGCCTGCGACCGAACTTACACCGATTTGGAGAGTTTGAAGGCCAGCATCATGCGTGCAGCTCGAGAAATGCCGCTTCATACCGTGCGTGAAGCGATCGATGCATGGGCTCACAGATTTCGGGCCTCTATAGCTGCTAGCGGCGGCCGTTTTGAATATTTTTTTCCGTTTGAAAGCTCTGTGTTTCCCTTTTTTAATGGTGTACTTTTCGATTGATTTGGTTTATTACTTCGTGGAAATAAAGATTTGTTTGACTGACAGAACTTATGGTTATACTATGTATACTACAACAAAGGGGCAGAATAGTTCTGCCGATTCACATGCACAACCCTGAAGAGGGAATCTTAAAACAAGGTGCAAACTGTTTTCACACAACAAGAAACAATTCTGGGAGCGCTGGTCCCGAGTATGCATTGTATATCCTTTGCTATAATCATCAATTCTCGCGTATATCTTACATATACAAATAATTTATATATAAATTATAAAATAAAGAATAAAGAGTTTAGTTCTTTAATCTCTGTTAAGCTAGCAGCCGCACCACGGTCGAAATATTTGTGATAAGCTTCAGTTGGTTTTTCACCAAATTAAATCGGCGGGGCCAACGTTTCACTATGAGCAAGAAGTTTTTTGGTACAACGCAGACCAAAGAGTAGTGATATCATTTTGAGTTATAACATGCACTATTTCGTCAAAATCGCTTCGAATCCGTTACTTATCTTGCCTGTTAACTTGGAAGAAATTAACATTTAAATGAAACCAAAGTAAAAAAGGAAATACCAAAGCCTGTTATCAGAACCTTGAATACAAACTCCTTACTCCATATTAAAATACAACGCCAAATTTAGTTTCAAGATGTCATATCAAATCCGAGATGTCGCAAATAAAATTTTATATAAAAGACATCAAAAAAAGGTACAACAAAGATATATTTTATACCCCAAGTGAGACTTTAATCACAATTTTCTCCAGATAAGATACCTAAAATCGTAAATAGGTCACGAAAAAGATATTGTTCTTATTATTAGTTAAAATTAGAATATATATAGCGAACCGGCGTTGAATTATTTACGGATCAGATTATGTAATCTTTTGTTTATAGCTTGTATACAACGGACAACTATTCAAATTTCCATCAGACGAAAAGACTCCAGTGCGATACCATTTCTGCAAAATATTTCGTCAGGTTTATCAAGCTATAAAAAACGCTGATAAGCATTCCGCATATAATGCCATTGTGTAACTAATTTAGCAAGCCTCAACAATCAAGTGAATAATTTTGTAAATGAATTGGACAAATGAAACATAATTAGTCCCTCTGTGTCTAGATATAAGGAAACGTTCTTAATAATTCAATAATTTTTAAACGAATTACAATGAATTCAATTGTAAGAATCATCCTCTATTTACCTGGACCTCTTTCCATTTATTATAATCAAATATAATTTAACTCACTTTCTATAATGTAAAACCGGTGAACGCATCTAAGTAACTTTCGAAATCCTTTTGACATTCACAACTTGGAAATAAATCCGGAAGGAAGGTTTTCGAGAAAAAAATGTTTCCTTCACTTTCATAAAACTGAAACGAAACTTAGCAATGCGTTCCACCATTAATGCATACCGTCTATAATCTCTTAGTCATAAGATATGCATTACCTTATCTAATCGTTTGTATCGCATGTATTTTTCGTTTTCTTCATTAAAAATGACTGCTCTATCTATTCATACGGATATTTTCGGCAAATAAAACAAAGGAGACCTGCGAGTCTAGCCATGTCAATTGCATATACCATCAATAACGAACTTAATGCGATACTCTAGTAAGGCAGTCGAATTAAATATTGTGATAATATACGGTTTATCAGAATCAATGCTGGTATTGCAAAAAATCGAAGAAGACTAAATAGATTGCAAAAATCATACAGATAGGGGGAATACGAAATGTCAAGGCTCATTCAATCACATAGTGGAACGGATATTTGTTTGCTTCGGCCAGGCATTTTATAAATTACATTAGCACTCGAGTCAAATCTAGAATCTCAAAGCAATAAAAAGCAAGATATACTAGGACAAGAGAAGAGATATCAATATTCTAACTCCCAAGCAATCCTTCCAGCCGAAAATAAATATATGGAGCCATACTCATGGCATCATAGCCAGTAGGAGACAAAAAGTTGACAATAGATCCTAATACGATAATCGATCATATCTTCATACCAGAATAAACTTCTCATTCCAAGAAGCGATTAAGATCATAATGATAAGCTAACCAATCAGCCTCCCCTCTACCCCAAACTCGCTGGTTTTTAAAAGGTAATTAGCTCGTTTCCTGGGTATAGAGGGAGCATTCGAAAACTTTAACAACAACGCCATCAAGGAAGTCTTAATCAGAATGAGATTGGAGAGGTATCTTACGCATTTGATAATATCCATGCTAAAAACTAGGATAATCCAGTCTAATCTGGGAGGTTGCTAATTGATCAGAGCTGTAGAGAAGTGGGGTATGAATTCGTGGCTACAACATGCGGAGTCGGCATAAATCCTACCAAAACGAAATTGATAATAGTCACCATCAATAAGAATTCCTCGTTCCGTGACTACGTGAACAAAGATTGATTCTTTCCTTCAATGTAAAGTGTCTGGATGTGATCCTGAATCCGAAACTAAATTGAAGATTGAACAAAAAAATGAGATTTAAGAAGGTCTGTAAAACCTTTTACCTCTGCAAGAGAACTTTTGCAAGGAAATGGCGTTGAATAAAATACAATAGAACGCAGCTTAATAGGATTCAAAGGATCGTGTGTACAAGTGCTACCAAGGCTCTGCACTGCTGCCCAACATATGATCTCAATGTGCACCTGCATCGCCTCAACCTGGACCTCCACTTTAAATACGCTGTAGCTTGCAGTGCTTTCAGACCACCTAACGCCGGCTGTTCGACAGCGAAACCATAGCAACATCATAACCTGGCGAAATCTGGACGTTCGCTACGAACTACTCCACACGCAAGCCGAGCTTCACGAGAAATTTCGCTATGGCCTTTAAAACCAGGGCAGAGTGGAAGACCGTCGAAATGTTGCAAGGTCATGACACAGTAATCTTCACCATGGGCAAGGAGCCGTCAGTGTAGGAGTTTTCTCGGATACACGCAGCATTGCCGAGTTGTACGATCTCCAAGGATTCGCCAGTATATTTCAAGCGGAAATACTGGCGACACTGGAAGCCTGCAACGATGGACAACAAAAAACAGCAAAAGGAGGAAAAAAAGATTCATTCTGAAATAATGAGTATTGTGAAGAAAGGAAATATGTCTTACGGTGATATTCTTCCGAAAGCCAAAGTCGATCCGGAATTGACAGACTTGGGCGATAGTGTACAGAAAGGCGATCTGATGTTCGAGTTAAACAAATTCAGTTCAGCTGTCTCCTCCGCGTTTAGTTTTTGTGGCCAGGAAGAAAAGATGCTAGGTGAGCAAGCAGAAATGAAAACTCGCACACAAGAGGTAGTGAAAACTCGCACACAAGAGGTAGTGAAAACTCGCACACAAGAGATAGTGAAAGCTCGAAAGCAAGAGGTAGTAATCGAATACAAGGACCTAGGCAAGGTTTTACCACGGGAGGATATCTGTCTTGGGATAAAGGAACAATTAAACCTTAGCGGAATAGAAGAGAGTGCAATAAAGAGGATGAAGAAGGCGGAGTCACACAGAACGCTACTATTAGCTTGCCGGTTTAATCAGCGGTTGAACTGATTACCGCGGCCAAAGTAAAAATAGGTTGGGTCGTGTGCCGACTTAAGGAGCAATATTTCTCAAGAAATGCTTCAGATGCTTCGATATCGGTCACTTTGCAACATAATGTACTAGTCAACACGATAGGTCGAAAAGGTGGACAAAAAAATAATCTGGGAACCTTCCCGAAATTACGGTAGTGCGACGTGGATGAAAGACACATCTGGAAACGCGGCGATATGGGCGTACTAAAGGCAAGCCATATAAGAAACAATAGTATTCCCGGCAGTCGGCTCAGTAAGGGCAAAAGTCAATGATGCCCAAATCTACAGCTGTTATGCCCCCTTCCATTGCAATATTAGCGCAATATGAGGAGGTACTAGATGGCTTGATGTTGGGCGCTAGAGACCATAGCCTTAAAATTATTGCCTTGGACTGCAAAATCTGAATGACGAACACCAAGGCCCAAATTCTCCTTGAAACCTTCGCGGAGCTATAGGGTATTAACCAAATTGTATCCCGTACATGTCCACCTTCCGAAGCAGAAGGATAGGCTCGATCTTCGATCTGACTTACCTCAGTATCTCGATGGAAACAGTAATGGTTTGACGAGTGAGTACATCTACTATACCCACCAGGCCATCTCCGTCGACAATAGAAACGTAGGAGGCAACTTTCGAATGCGCAACAGAAGTAGAAAAAGCTGGCTGGCCAACTGAAACTTTCGAGCTGAATACATTTTTAGTGGCTTTAAAAGGTCAGGACAGCTATATCAGTAATATGCAACGCTACACTATCATGACCCCGTTCCAACCACAGTAGAAAAACAAACCACTGGTGGTACTAAGAAATCTCGCTGTTGAGATCATCGTGTCTGCAAGCAAGGAGGCTCTGCCAAAGGTTATACAGGAAAGACTCGTGAGATGTCTCAGGCTGTAAGCATCCGCTTTCAAAAAACCAAAAAGCCTTCGATGTTTTATACAAAATATCAGGGGAATACCTCTAAAAACTTACCCTTTCAGGGGTAGTTTACCTAAAGAAAAGGTCGACTTATCGAACTTGAATAAAGTAAGAAAAATTTTATTTTAAATTTCTTAAGCACATCCCTTAGCAAAATGTCTAAGGAACGTAGCCTATTTTGAATTTAAATTGACTTTTTTAGGAAGCCCAAACTTTTAAAACACGACTTTTGGAATGCGCTCTCTACCATTGATGTGCAGTTTTGAAGATCATGTTTTTTTTATGTCTTCCAACATATAATGTCCAAAAGAAAGTTTTTCAATAAATATTATAGATTTGAAAACAAATGCTCAATTTAGGAAGCAAATGCCTCCTTAGGGCCCATAAATATTCGCTCTGGACAAGATTTCTTCCTTTAGTTTTGCTACAACTCAATGATTTAACAATTCGAAGCAAGGCGTCGCTGGATTCTTCAATATCCATGCCCTGAGTTTTGAGGACATCCGCACTCTGATTCCCCAATTTTTAACTGATTGATCTAAAGGCACAGTTACAAGTAACCTTAGAATAAATCTACGGCTTTATTCCATATTTTTAGTTGTGAACTAGAATCAAAACAGAAAGAACCAATTTGACATTAAGGTAAAAACAGTTTACTATTCCAAATTCTATTAAAAATGCCCTGTGCGGTCGGCGCCACTGCGGCCACGGGGTGTGTGGAGCTGCAGCGTTGTGGTCATATGACATTGGGCGAAATTTACCTTAATTTACGAGGAGTAAGTGAGTAAGGAGTGTGTCCGAATAGCTCAATGGTTAGAGCACTTAGTTATAATACGCCGCGGTTCAAATCTCGCTGGTGGCAGTGGCATTTGTATCGTGACTTGACGTGGGATACCAGTCGACTCAGCTGTGAATGAGTACCTGAGCCAAAATCAGGGTAATAATCTCGGGCGAGCGCAATGCTGACCACATTGCCTCCTACAGTGTACTGTAGTGTACCGTTACGGTCTTGAATGAAGTGCTCTAACACACTTCAAGGCTCTGATCCAACATGGATTTTTGCGCCAACGATTATTATTATTATTAAGTGAACAATCCTCCGAGCTCCACAACGAGCGGAAACGTACCGAAAAAAAAGAAGTGCCAACAGATACCAGTTCTATTGCCATGAATGCAACACAAAGCTACCCACAGAAGAAGTATTTGACTAGCAGCCAACGCCTCATTGACTTTGCAAGTAGCAGGAATTTAATTATAAAATCGAAATGCCTTACGTACGAGTGCACTCACAAAAAAGAACATGGGCATCCCCAGATGGCATTACCTTCAACCAGATAAACCGCATTTTCATCACCAAAAGATAGTCATCCAGCATTTCGACAAGAAATCATATCGAAGACCAAACCGAACACTACATTGTAAAAACGTGTAAAGATGCCGCATCTCAAAGCCCCGTGAAATAAAAATCAACCCTCTTCGAAAATTGAACAGGAAAACTGGAAGAACGATTAGGTCCTATTCTCCAGAATGCTGAATGTCAAGATGCGCCTGACAAAAAAAACGAGGCACACAGACAACATATAGAGCGAAACACAATGACAAAGAGAGAAAATTATGGAAATCTCCAACGAACAACTAATAAAATATTAAGGCGGAAGAAGCGACAAAATTTCGACGAAAAATGAAAGAAAATTGACAACAGCTTCGCGAACAAGACAAGACAAGCCAATAAAATAGTGAAGAGCCTGGGATGAAGATATCAATCCAAAACCATGAAAGTGATTCGCGTGAGAAATTGGTCCATGGACTATCAAAACTATTTATAATTTAGTTCTCTCTATCTAAAACCGCAGGGTTGGTTGAAAAGTATGATATGTCCTATCCGGAAAAGCAGTGACAAGTTGAGAGACGTTAATTACAGAGGCATCTCACTACTTTGATCATCCTTTAAAATCTTTACAAAAATTCTGTAGTGAAGAATTAGATTGTACGCCGACAAGATGATTGGTGAATGATTGGAATGTCGACAATTGACCAGCTATTACGTTCAAATAGGTGCTAGAAAAATGCTGGAAACTCAATGTCGATGTCTATCAAATATTTGTTGACTTCAAGCAGGCATATGACAGTATTGACCGAAATGTACTGCACAAAGTAATGGTTGACTTAAGAATTTCTGGATGGACGTAGTACCTCTACTGTTTAATCTGGCGCTGGATTAAGTTATTCGAAAGTTACTTGCCAACACAAAAAGCACGCTGCATTAGCGGACTGGAACTCCAACACAAGACACCTGAGAGACAACATGGTTCATCTACAGGTAAGCAGTGACATCAGGAGCGAAATAGAGCTAGAAACATTGGTGAAAGGCACTAACACAGTCGTCGTTGACGCATATCAGACCAGCTGTCCGGCTATGAAAATCAAGTGATCAAGGAACGTACCCCGGTGGAACAGGAACCTAGCCAGAATGAGAAAGTATGTGCGAAAACTCTTCAACCGGGCGACACAAAACGGCAACAAACCACAGTGGCATCCAGGCTATATAAACCTATAGCCAAAAACAAGGCAATATTTTCTGTCTGTCTGAAGAAGGTAAATGGGACTTTCATCGAGAATGAGGAGACCAGGATACATCTGCTTCCCAGAACTCATGTCCCGGGTTCCTACCCCACGACGGAAGCAGTAGCATTCTGCCTGACATCCCAACAACGGACATTAGGGGGAAACGAGTGAATTGGAAACTACCGAAAGAAATATACTCGTAAGCTAAAATAAGATGGACAGTGGGAACTTTTATGCGTAATCCTCTACATCCATGTCAGCACGGTTATCAAGCAGGACGGTCATTCGAAACTGCCCTGGATCAGCTAACGGATGTATAACGGGATGCCATAGAAACAAAGAAGATAGCACTGTGTGCACTTTTGGATATCGAGATACGAGATTCCCTAACCCGCAAGGCAGTGGGGATGGGCAGAATGTAAGAGAGAAGTCGAAAAGCACAAATTCTATTGTCATGAACACTACTCAAAGTTGCCGACAAGGGGTATTATCACCATTGATGTGGAGCATGGCTCAAGCGGTTGTCTGGGGTGGTTAGAGACCTGGGTTTTCGCAGCGGAAGTCGTGGTTCAAATCTCACTGGTGTCATTGAGTGATTTGTATCGTGACTAGATGTCGGATACTAGCCAATTCAGTTCTGAATCAGCACCTGAGTCAAGTCGGGATAATAATCTCAGGTGAGCGCAATGGTGACCACATGGCCTCTTACAGTATACTGTAGTGCACCGTTACCGTTTTGAATCAAGTGCTCAAAAACGTTGATCCAATTGGATGGTTGCGCCAAAGATTATTATTATTAATGTGAAGCATGGTAGTTGCTGAACTGCAAAGAGAGATAACAAACACTAGAATACAGGTCCAGGGTTACGCTGACGATATTGTTTTAATTTTTAGGGGCAAATATGGGGACACCCTAGGTGACAGAATCCAAACCGGACTGCGAATCACTAGTAACTGGACCAAGAAGGCGGGACTGCACATAAATCAAGCTGAGGCTAATTTAGTACCATTCACTTTGAAGCGCAAGCTTGATCACCTGAGAACCATTAGATTACAAGACATGGAGGTGCAACAAGTAACAAAAGACGATTATTTGGGCTCGACAAAAAACAAACGAAGTTGGCCTACCAATTACCGAGAACTGAGAAAATACTTAGGTGTACAACCAAGTTGACGAAATAAAACGCCGAAATCAACTCGCAACGGAGCCTTCTACTCGGTCTCGTCGACTTTAAACGCGATCTGTGCTATGCTACGAACGTGAAATATGGACGCCGAAATCAACTCGCAACGGAGCCTTCTACTCGGTCTCGTCGACTTTAAATGCGATCTGTGCTATGCTACGAACGTGAAATATGGACGTGTTGATCGAACGCCGCCAGCTCTCAGCCCTGATGAATATCTGAACAGGGGGGCCAATATAGACTCGGATCACTATCTCGTTGGCATGGTGCTCCGAGCTCGAATAACACCACCCAGAATCCCCACTGACAATAAGGTGAGAGTTAACACTGAAGCTATCCACAACACAGCAAGGTCTCCGCAATACCTATAAGAGGGAAATGGATGCCGCAATAACCGCAGTCGACAGAGATCCTGGAGATGAAGCATCAACAAATGATCTTCACAATCACCTAAAGAACGTTATCATAAATACGGCCACAAACATACTTGGCGCAAGCTGCAAAAAATTTGGTTTGACGATGAATGTAAGCTAGCAACGGAACGGAAGAATGCTGCATACCGAGTAATGCTGCATTCTCAAAGAACACGTGCACGTGCGAAGACTTATCACGAACTCCGGCGAGCGGGGAAGCGACTTCACAGACAGAAAAAGGAAGCCTGAAGGAACCAACGGGTCTGTGAACTCGAAAAGTACAGAGAGCAATCGCACCAGGCGCGCAAGTTTTACCAACAAATCAGCAGAATGAAGCCTTATACACCTCGATGCTCATCCTGCCGAGACAAAGAGGGAAATCTGATTTCCGACAGAATGGGTATATTGGAGCAATGGGTTGAGTACTTTGATGAGCTACTGAACAACCAGTACATCGGCGAGTTGAAGGTTCCGCCAACTGAAGACGAACGACAAATACTGCCACCATCAAGCATAGGAGAAACAGTCCGTGCAATGCATCGGCTTAAAAATCATAAGTCGCCAGGAGCCGGTGAAATTACAGCCGAATTAGTTAAATATGGAGGCGACCAATTGCACCAAGTGGTTCATCAACTTGTGCTCAAGGTATGGGACAACGAATCAATGCCTTACGACTGGCAGCGAGGCATTATCTGTCTCATACATAAAAAAGGAGATATCACACAGTGCAGCAATTATAGAGGTATCACGTTGCTGAGTACCATCTATAAGATATTCTCCGCTGTCTTGCTAGGCCGAGTAGCTCCATACGCCCAGAACATCATTGGCCCATACCAAAGAGGCTTCACTCCAGGCAAATCAGCAACAGATCAGATTTTCTTTCTGCGGCAAGCTATGGAGAAACTGTTAGAATATGGACACCAGTTGCACCATCTATTCATCGACTTTAAAGCCGCCTATGATAGCATAGCGAGGGTAAAACTGTACAAGACCATGAGAGAAATCGGTATCCCGACGAAATTAATAAGACTGACTAGGCTGACCCTGACCAATGTGCGAGACCAGATAAAAGCAGCGGGATCACTCTCAAGACCATTCGACATCAACAACGGTCTACGACAAGGGCCCTCGAGAAAGTGATCCGTGATGCTGAGGTAAATGCAAGAGGTACGATCCTCTTTAAGTCCACCCAACTGCCGGCCCATGCTGACGGTATCGACATCATGGGAAGAACGACCTGAGACGTACAAACTGCCTTCATCCAGGTCAAGCAGGCGGCGCGAGATCTTGGGCTGCACATCAATGAAGGCAAGACAAAGTATATGGTGGCAACGTCAGCACCAAAAACCAACCAACCAACATCAAACCGCACTGATCAAACGGGAAGAATAAAGATAGGAGTCTACAACTTTCGAGTCCATTGATAATTTCTCCCATCTAAGGTCGAAAATCGCAACCGGCAACAGCTACGATGATGAATTTGGCAGCTAACAGAGCCTATTACAGCTTTCTTACAGGACAATGATCTGGCCAATCCTCATGAAAAATTGCGAACTCTTGGTCGCGTTCGATAGAAGAATCCTCCAAAGAATTTTTGACCCCCTACATTCGGATGGACGATTCCGTAGCCTACACAATGACAAAATCTATGAGCGATACCATGACCGTCAGGTTGTGGATAAAATCCGGCTCAATAGGTTACGGTGGGCGGGTCACTTAATCCGTATGGATGAGGATGATCCCACCCGGAAATTCCTTAAGGGCAATATCTATTGTACAAAAAGAACACGAGGCAGACCCTGCTAAGATGGAGCGATGGCGTAGGTCAGGACGCCAGACAGCTTTTAGGGATATCGAATTGGTGGACCTTGGTTCAAAACCGGGGTATCTAGAATTCCTTATTAAGGCAGGCCTAGACCGGATACTGGTTGTTGCGCTGTTGATGATGACGAAACGGAAGGACAACCAATGGAGAATCAGATACAACCGTAAGCACGAAAGTGCTACGAAGATTCTGTTGACGAAGGCAGGTCATGTTGATCGGATTTCGGAATTGAAGGATGCGACCGATAGATCAATAAGTTCCTGAAGACCAAGACCCGATAGGAACTGTACAGTCCCGACGACGAATAACTCCTGTCACATGCAAAAATCATTCAGCTTTTTCCCTCGTGGATAGCAAGAGAATTGTTTTTATTTTTGTTACTATTTAATATGACTAAAAATTGTCGGTAAAATATTTTTATGGGTTTTGGGATTGCTAACTTCCTTAAAGAAAAATAAAATGTTTTTACATGAAGTCATCGTTGACTTTCGTGCTTAGCATTGATAATTTGGAAATTGCTAAAACCTAAGTTTCTCATGTATTCAACATCAGCAGGGCTGGTCACATCTTCAGAAATTTTGAGTTCGATTCCACATTTTCCCCAAGCTTGCAATCTAAACCCAAAATATTTTCTTTTATCTTCGTAAACAATGCACCAAACGACAACTGAGAAGAGAGACAGCGCAAGCATGAAACTAAGCAAACCAAGTCGGCACAAATAGCAACATTTTGGGTAGTAACTCAACTACTTCCCAGAAACATAACACCCGAGCATACGTAGTCCCTTCGCAACATAGTCAGCAAAAAGCCTAGTAATTGGCACACTTCCTCATTTACCACCGCAAGCGTATTCCTTTGTGTTCAAGGCCAATGAATTACGTTAAATACCCACACTCTACGAGTATTCCGTTGGATACCTTCAGCGCATCTGCCTCTACGGCCACCATCCAACAAAGAGGGAACAGCTGACCGCTCCACAAGCTCCACTGCCCGTCCGTCGCGGGGAGCAGCCGGGACGCCATGAGCTCACGTCCCATTACTTGGTACACATGCTCCTTACATTCCTGAAGTCTTCCACCTTTCAGCCCGCCGTCGTGCCCGTACAATCAACGAGATGACATCTCAGGGCCACCGAACACCACGCAGAACACATTCAGTTCACAGCCGACTAGAAATGCAAAGCAAATCACCAGCTGTCACGGATTTTTCGGATCTTCTGGCTGCTGCAGCCGATTCGGTTTGGCGACCGCCTCGCTCAGTTGCAGCTCGCAAAGGAAGGCATGGAGCTCGTCACGCTCGAATGCCTAAATATTCACCAAACGCATCGTCTTGCTGTTCGGCCGTCCAAGACATTCCATCCCGGAGCTCTCTCCGAACTGCGAGAAATTCCCATCGAAGACAATGCTTGGGAAAAAGTTGTGTATTGCAATTTCACTCTGCAATATTAGGAGGCGCCCAAGCAGCCTGGGCCCGCACTTGTGGGTGCAGCCGCAGCAAATGTCCATGTACTTTGCGACTGACCACCCAGACTACAAGACAAACAGCACCGTTCACACCGCGAATCGTTGACCCAAATTTCGCAAATCCGCCTTTTACAGACACTTCATGTTTACATACACTGGCTTGAAGGCACGAGAGGCACACGGAAAATGTTTCGCGATCGTTTACCAAATACATTTGCTGGATAATTACCTTCTAGACGTCATTTTTTCCACGGTTTTTTAATGTTCTGACACTTTTCCCGACTTCAACTTTTTGACAACTATCCCTAATGCGAGTTTTTTACGACACAGCCGCCAGCATTGCCAATTGGACGAGACAGCAGAACTGTGCAGCCTTGGATGACGGTTAGCTGTCACTACAGTGACATCTGTTGCCCGTAACCAGCGATTTCAAAATTTTAAAGACACCTTCTCTTTACTGTTTATAATCTTCAATCTGTCTCCAGCTCCGAAAAGATTGATAACAACCATCTAAATATTAAATAGCTTCCCCTGTCAAGTAATTAACATAAACAACGGTCGTCCGATTCGGCTTGCCCAAGTGTCAGAATGACATCCACATAACCTATCTTTCCCAACAGAGTATCAGCTGCACTTGATCAGGAAGCCCCAGTTCGATTTATTCACCCGCCTTCGCTTAACATAACAAACAAAATGAAGAAACCCAGACAGAACCATTTGTTAGACAGGTTGCACCGAGGAGTCGTCATCAGCTGCATAGGATTGACACTGTACGGGTCGTATCTGCTTGGAGCGCGGGTCTACAGGTACTTCACAGTTATCCGACCGGCCATCAAGGAGGCGGAGCTTAAGCGGATCGAGGAGCAATCCTCGCTAGATAAGGCCCCCGAGCTGAAAGCGTAGATTTAGTTCTCGATTTGTAACTAGTTGACATTTTATTGTATATAAAAGTTAGTGTATTATGTAAAATTGTAGCTTTCAATGAAATCGTTAGTTTGCAGGAAATGGCCAACTTCAATGGGGCGGGACAGAAGAACAAAAAGGGAGTTTCCTTCTGCACTGCATGCCGTCAATGGATCTATCTCGTTATGAATTTAGTGAATGCGGTAATCATCTCGTAGCGGTTGTTACTTTCTTTGCCTAAGGAGGCTAAGTCCTCTCAAATAGTTTTAGGGCATCGTCCTTACTATCACAATACTATCATCGTTTTCTTATATGCTTGCTCTCAATCTCTATTGGAGATTATCTACAGAACGGCCACTTTGCGCAAGTCTCCAATAACGTATTTGGAAGAACTTCTGGAACCTTGTTTCCTCGCTTCTTCCGCAGTGGCTTCCTTGTGGTATCAATTAGCACCAGAAAGGGAGTGCAGGCTTTGATCTGCCCGGGGGTGTTAATCACTGGCTGCACATGACGAAAAGGCGGGGACGACTTCAATTTGACAACATCCTCCCGTAGCAGGCGCACCAATTCGGCCTGTCATAGACCGTCTCTTTTGTCGAGGACCAGTTCACCGAAGAGTCGTAGATTCTCTCCGTATTACAGAGCATCAAACCCTTTGCAGGGGGCCAAACAAAGACAATACCTGCAACCAAGACGGATCATAGCTATCATCAGTGTACGATGCCAACGTTCGAGCATCCCATTGGATTGCGAATAGTATGCAGTTGTCCTCCGGCGTTTGAATCCTAGGAACTTTCCTGATTATTACGGCGGAAACACCAAAGCGGGGAATTCCCTCTCGAAGGAGGACCTTAGCACATAACTGTATTGTAATGTCCCTCAGGCGTGCGAGTCTCGGAAACTGGGCCTCCAATGTCAAGGTGTGTGGTGTGGTAGCCTTACACTTCTGGCATGTGATACACTCTGGCCCAAGAATTAACTTTCTTGTTCACGACCAGAAATACTTGTTAGGGACTAGTCGGTTCGTTATCCAAATGCCGCGACGCACCAGCGAAACAAGGAAATGTCTGACCTAGGAAGACCTTAAACTTATATTTGGAGCCCGAATATAGACTGAAGAGCTACGTCATCCTTCTAGGTAGCAGCAATTGCCGAAAAACCGACTGTGGCTACGATGCTGATCTTAGAGATTGCCTTTACCAGACACATGTCGATTCTCTTGATTCTTGATGTAAACTGGCTAGTGAAGGGTAAGTGCCGAAGTTGGCAAGGGGATGCTTGGCCGGGTTTTTGCAGTAAAGCAAAAGTGGGAGGCTGATCGTTCATGAACAAGATGAACTGCCTGCCTTCCAGAAAAAAATTGAAGAAGTATTTAGGGGCAGGGACTGTAATTCCATTGAATAGGATTCAACTGCATTCCGAAGAAACCTAACAGCTGCCACTATCTTGTAATGAGTAGCATCTACTACGATGTCGATACCATCGACAACACGGTTAGGGGTGCAGGGAATGTCAAACGTGTAGCATCTATCAGCTACTGTTTGGTGGTTTCAAACACTCGGACGGTTTCTGGAAATCATACAATCACGATTATTTAGCCTTAGGGCCAGAGACAAGAAGGCGTTAAGTAGAGCTCGGTGCTGAGTGGCTTTGGGCAGGAAACGACCGTAGAAGTTTACCATACCCAAGACCCTTCCGTGGTCTTTAACCGTCTTAGGCAGCGGAAAGCTTGCGATCGTTGGCACATTGTCTGAGTCGGATTATACGCCGTCAGGAATGATGATGAAATGGCCTAGAATTTTCAGGTGCTACTGGAAAAATCAGTATATTTTATCGTTGGAAACTAACCCATTGTCAAAAAGGCGTAAAAAATGCACTCAAGATGTGCTCTGGGACTAGGTGGCAGAGGCAATGAGAACATCATCCAAGTAGACCAAATAAAGTCCAAGTCTCGTAGTATAAAGTGAATGAATCTCTACAAGGTTTACGCCGCATTGCACAGGCTAAAAGTTATCACTGTGAACACGAAGAGTCCGAAAGGTGTGCAAATTACTGTCTGGAATATCTACGAAACCTACGGGGATGTGGTGGAAGGCCAAGGTCGAGAAAACACAACAGTTTTCCAAGTAATGCGCTTAGTCTTGAATAAGTGGCCCGGAATCGTCTTAGCATTGAGGCGTCTAGATTCTCCACAAGATTGTCATTTGCCATTAAGCTTGGAGGCCAGATGGATTGTAGTTGAGTTGACCAACAACTATTGGAAAGTCTATATATACCCTGATTAATAAATCCGTCAAGCTTCTGGTTTTGAAAAGAACACACCTTGGCGAAGATTGTGGAACCAGTAGTATTGATATGATACTGAACGTCGTGCTTAACTGGCACGGAGATACTACATTCTCATAGTGACACAAGAAATCTACACTTAATATGGGGACATTGAAACCAGCTAAAATGAAGCGCCGCGAAAAGTCCTACGCCAACCCAGACTGTTAGGCGACAGGTTAGTGCGCTTTGGTTAGACGCTGCCACGTCCCCCAAGAACTTAGTTTTTCTGTTTCAAAAGAAACGTGCATGGACTTGTACATTTAGTAGCGATGGTACCAGCATACACAGGCGCTCAATACGGAACGCGACCCGCGACTAGCCGAACCACAGTAACACGTCGCCTAACAGTGTACGACCCCCTTAGCAGGCGCGGTTTTATAGTGGACACAGGCGTAGAAGTTTCGGTCTTCCCCGTCGTCAGACCTAAAAAATTCTTTCCTCAGCAGCTAAAATTTGAGCAAACTCAACGCTCATCGTGCCGCTCCATTTTAGCTGGCATCAGTATTCCCATATTAACTGCAGATTTCCTGTGTTATTATGGGCTGCTGTAGAATATGCAGCACAGGTCCTCTCTCTAAGGTCTTCTTTTTCTTTGGCCTTTGTCCCGTTCACAAGCGGGGTCGGCTAGTCATGATCAGTTGCGCGATTTTGTTCTATCCAGACCAGTCTGGATGCAGTCACGAGGTTTCCAAATCTCCGTCCAGTGTATCAAGTTATCGCTATTTCGGTCGCTTTTGGCCTCTTACCTTCGATGTTCAGGCCAATCTTCTCAAGTAAATTCTCATTAGCGCGAATTGCGTGACTATACCATCGAGGACACCTATCTCGTAATTTTTTCTCGACCGGTACAACCATCATTTCGGTTGGATCAAGGCATGTTACGCCGCTAATCCAAAGTAACATTTTCGTCTTCATTATCGCGAGATGTCGTTCATGATCTTATATAGTTAGAGCCATAAAGGGCGACAGGGCGCACGACACTGTGATAAATTTTAGATTTAAGATGATTGTTGATATGTCGATCATAAAAATCACCAGTTGTGGGACGCCCCTTCATCCAGGTTGCGTTAATACGTGAAGAAATTCCATAACGCAAAGCTCCATTGACTGATAGCACCCGAGATATTTAAATCGCTGAGCAGGTCACTGCCACAGACAGTAACAATTCCTGTTCCATGAAGACCCGTCATCAAAAAGGCAGATTTATGCTCAAACAATAACAGTCTCTCCATTATTTTTGAGGATATTGCCGACCCATGCACTGCCGAGGTCCTTCAAAAATGCAACGTTACTTCCGAATTTATATATTACCTTATTAAGCACGTTTAGCACCACATCAACACTACTGGCTCCATAATCTTTTCAAAGGTACGTCGTTTACCACCCCAAGAGCCCGCTCTTGTTTTTTTCAGATCTCCTCTCTGCCGAATCCTGCTCGACTGGGAAGAGTACCGCTTCTTCGCGCCGATGGAAAACTCGCTTTCAAATTAGAGATTTCGTTCTTATTATGTATTGCCTTCTAGGCTTTGTTATTCTTCAGTGATCCTTGACGTCTTCATACGTAAGTGGGATATCATCGACAAATGATACAGCATTCAACAAGTGGATGTAGTTGCACAGTTTTCAAGGGCGCTTTCTTTTTTTCCTGATCCTACTGCTTTTATCTGACCACGCGCATTGGTCAGGGTCAGCCAAGTTAATCATTTAATCGGAATACCGAAGTCTCTAATGCCCGTGTACAGTTTTTCCTGGCTGCCAAAACTTTTTAATCTTCCGTTCCGATGCTAGTTAGACATTCTCCATCGAACCAGTCGTTCGAACTTTTTTTGCAACTGGTGCCAAGGATGTTTGTACCAATGAAAATGTTTTTCAGGTAATTGTGAAGATCATTTGTCGATGCTTCATCTCTAGGACCTTTGTTAGCTGCAGTTATTGGGGCATATATTTCTACCTTATAGGTATTGTGGAGGGCTTTGTTGTGGATTTCTTGAGTGCTCACTCTAACCAGATTCTCAAAGGGGATACTAGGCGGTGTTGTTATTCGAGTCCGAGACACCATGTTAATGAACTAGTGATCCATGCCAATGAGATAGTGATCCGTGGCTAGATTGGTGCCCCTAATTATTCTGACATTCAACAAGGCTGGAAGGTGGCGACGTGGTCAAAGGGTAGTATAGGTCCCGGGGCGAAACGTGGATTGGTACCCACGATGGAGCATAAAACCTGGGAAATGCCTGCTGAACCAACACCAACAGCTCTACTACCAAACCCTATCTCCACCTCCACGTGGTGACCGCTGGGAGCTCTTTCTTGACGAAAAGCTGCAGACGGAGAAGGATGAAGACGAGTCTCCCGCGCCTAAAAACGGGACAAATTGTACCAACTGGTCCTCCAGGTTGGGGGTTGGGTAGGGCTGATAACCCTACACGGAAAACAACCTGTTACGAAGCCACAACAGGAGCCTCGGATAGGACGGATGTTAAAACGACGGACCCGGCAACGACAAAGGAACAACGATTTGCGCATTTTCTCATGGAACGTGCGCTCCCTGTACAGAGATGAACATACGTGGGCCTCTCCAGACGGGACCACTTTCAACCAAATTGACCACGTGTTGATCGAACGCCGCCACCTTTCAGCCTTGATGAATGTCAGAACATATAGGGGGGCCAATATAGACTCGGATCACTATCTCGTTGGCATGGTGCTCCGAGCTCGAATAACAATACCACCTAGAATCCCCTCTGACAATCAGGTGAGAGTGAACACTGAAGCCATCCACAACACAACCCTCCGCGACACCTATAAGAGGGAAATGGATGCCGCAATAACCGCAGTCAATAGAGGACCTGGAGATGAAGCATCAACTAATGATCTTCACAACCACCTGAAGAACGTTATCATGGATACGGCCACAAATATACTTGGCCCCAGCCGCAAAAGGAGTCGGAACGGCTGGTTTGACGATGAATATAAGCTAGCAACGGAACGGAAGAATGCCGCATACCGAGTAATGTTGCATTCTCAAAGAACGCGGGCACGCGCAGAGACTTATCACGACCTCCGTCGAGCGGAGAAGCGACTTCACAGACGGAAAAAGGAAGCCTGGGAGAACCAACAAGTCTGTGAACTAGAAAAGTACAGGGAGCAACCGCACCAGGCGCGGAAGTTTTACCAACAAGTCAGCAGGATGAAGCCTTATACACCTCAATGCTCATCCTGCCGAGACAAAGAGGGAAATCTGATTTCCGACAGAATGGGTATATTAGAGCGATGGGTTGAGTACTTTGATGAGCTACTGAACAACCAGAACATCGGCGAGTTGGAGGTCCCGCCAACTGAAGACGACGGACAAATACTGCCACCACCAAGTTTAGGAGAAACAGTCCGTGCAATTCATCGGCTAAAAAATCATAAGTCGCCAGGAGCCGATGGAATTACAGCCGAATTGGTTAAATATGGAGGCGACCAGTTACACCAAGTGGTTCATCAACTTGTGCTCAAGGTATGGGACAGCGAATCAATGCCCGACGATTGGCAGCGAGGCATAATCTGTCTCATACATAAAAAGGGAGATATCACACAGTGCAGCAATTATAGAGGTATCACGTTGCTGAGTACCATCTATAAGATATTCTCCACTATCTTGCTAGGCCGGATAGCCCCATACGCCCAGAACATCATTGGCTTCACTCCAGGCAAATCAGCAACAGATCAGATTTTCTCTCTGCGGCAGGCGATGGAAAAACTGTTGGAATATGGACAACAGTTGCACCATCTGTTCATCGACTTTAAAGCCGCCTATGATAGCATAGCCAGGGTAAAACTGTAAACTGCCATGAGAGAATTCGGTATCCCGACGAAATTAATAAGACTGACTAGGCTGACCCTGACCAATGTGCGAGGCCAGATAAAAGCAGCAGGATCACTCTCAAGACCATTCGACATCAACAACGGTCTACGACAAGGGGATGCGCTATCATACGTCCTCTTTAACCTGGCCCTCGAGAAGGTGATCCGTGATGCTGAGGTGAATGCAAGAGGTACGATCCTCTTTAAGTCCACCCAACTACTGGCCTATGCTGACGATATCGACATCATGGGAAGAACCACCCGAGACGTTCAAACTGCCTTCATCCAGATCGAGCAGGCGGCGCGAGATCTTGGGCTGCACATCAATGAAGGCAAGACAAAATACATGGTGGCAACGTCAGCACCGAAGACGAATCAACCAACAACATCAAACCGCACTGGTCAAACACAAGCACGAACAAGAATAAGGATAGGGGAATACAACTTTGAGACCGTTGACAATTTCTCCTATCTAGGGTCGAAAATCACAACCGATAACAACTACGATGATGAAATCCGCGCACGGTTGTTGTCAGCCAACAGAGCCTACTTCAGCTTACAAAGACTGTTCCGCTCGAAACGTCTCACCATAGGGTCAAAGCTCTTACTGTACAAGACTATGATCTTGCCAGTCCTCATGTATTCCTCGGAAACTTGGGTTCTTAGCAAGAAAAATTGCGAACTCTTGGCCGCGTTCGAGAGAAGAATCCTCCGAAGAATTTTTGGCCCCCTACATGAGGATGGACGATTCCGTAGCCTACACAATGACGAAATCTATGAGCGATACCATGACCGTCCGGTTGTGGATAAAATCCGGCTCAATAGGTTACGGTGGGCGGGTCACTTAATCCGTATGGATGAAGATGATCCCACCCGGAAAGTCTATAAGGGCAATATCTATGGTAGGAAAAGAAGACGAGGCAGACCCTGCCTAAGATGGAGCGATGGCGTGGGCCAGGACGCCAGACAGCTTTTAGGGATATCGAATTGGTGGACCTCGGCGCAAGACCGGGATGTCTGGAGTTCCTTATTAAGGCAGGCCTAGACCGGATACCGGTTGTTGCGCCGTTGATGATGATGATGATGATTTGTCGATGCTTCATCTCTAGGACCTTTGTTAGCTGCAGTTATTGGGGCATATATTTCTACCTTATAGGTATTGTGGAGGGCTTTGTTGTGGATTTCTTGAGTGCTCACTCTAACCAGATTCTCAAAGGGGATACTAGGCGGTGTTGTTATTCGAGTCCGAGACACCATGTTAATGAACTAGTTATCCATGCCAATGAGATAGTGATCCGTGGCTAGATTGGTGCCCCTAATTATTCTGACATTCAACAAGGCTGGAAGGTGGCGACGCGTGGGTGCCCACCAGATCCTGAAAATTAAACAAACGGGGAGATTCGTGCGACCCTATCGAAAGATCAATGCAACATGCAACAGCTAATTTGGAGAGCGAAATAAAAATAATAACGTCTCGATCGCGCGCGTGGAGCTGTAAAACTCGAAACCGTGTGTCGCAATTGAAAGAGAAGATCAACAACGGATCGCATCCTCAATCGGTGCTTCTCCTGCATCAGATGTATGGCGGGGCGCATTTGACGCGTACTGTTGCCATAACTTCGAATCTATTAAGATACGTTTCTTTCTTTGCTTTTGAAAGTCCTCTGTGAATTATCTGTTGTCGTCATGTGAACTTGAGTCGTCCGGCCCAAAAAGGGATTGAGGCAACTATGAAGCGCATAATCATTACCGGTTCTGTGGTATCTTTCTCTACTATTTTATCTTACCAGCGCAACCAGATTTTCAGTACATAATCAGAAAAGGTACAATAGGAATGCCATAAGTATAATTTCCTTGTATCCCCATTTTTAGTGATCTCGTCTGAATTGTTAGTGAATTCATCACTTTTTTAACTCTACACTATTTCCTCAATTGGTGGAGGTGGATAAGTCCTTGGAGTATCGCAATTTGAAGTCTTCCACTTTCGAAAGCCTTCTCTTTTTCGTAATATGAGCAATACAAGTCCCGGTTGCTTAGGTTATCATAAAAGGCATCCGCATTCTTTAGAATTTAAAGAAACTATCCCCTATCAACTCCAAATATATAATTTTTTTCCAATTCTCCTAATTTCATTTCAAGTTTTACAATCTCCTTGCGAATGAATAAAACCTGAAAATCGTACACAAATTCCATTTCATTTATTTCAAGAAAAACTACATTCAACATACTCGATTTTTATAACCGGCATCAAGGAAGGTATTACCCTCCATCTTTGCGGTTACATAAATTAAACATTGTTTCCTCGAACCGGAAGTTTATATCTTAGATACTCTTGTCGCTGCCAATTCCCTAAACAATAATTTGACCCAATTAAATTCAGAAACAGCCTTAACTGCAATCTCCGGATGTTTTTGTTTACATCTTTCCAGCACCACCAAAACGTCATTTCGAGTGATATGAGTGCCAAGAGCCGATTGATTATACTTTGCGGTAAACAAAGTGCACAATAACAAAATGGCACAATCCTCAACGACTTGGATACGCATTTGCCAAGACGGGCATGCCAACGGGCTAGCTTTGAACAGAGATTGCACCCAAATCGCTGTTGCAGGCCGAAGCCGTGAGTATTTGTAAACACTATCCCGACTTTTATGCAGTCTCAATGCACACTTGATTCTTCCACTGATAAAAAAAACTTTGCGTTTGCAGTTTTGAAAATATTCTCGATCGAATACGATGGCTTCACCGAAGTTTGCAATATGCGCGGAGGGAAAAACCAAAACTTGAGCTATTCCTCAAACGACGTGGCATGGAGCACCCTCGATCATAACATCTTAGCGACGGCCGCCACGAACGGTGTAGTTTCGGTGTGGGATCTTTCGAAATTTGGACGGCAGAAACAATTACTCGTCTACAATGAACACGAACGCACCGCACATACAGTCACCTTCCACAGCAGTGAACCGAACTTGCTACTGTCGGGATCCCAGGATGGAACGATCAAGTGCTTCGACTTGCGTTTGGATAAGTCAGTGAATACGTACTTCAGCAACTCGGAGAGTGTTCGCGATGTGAAGTTCAGTCCACACTCAACAAACACATTTGCCGCCGTCTCGGAGAATGGAACAGTTCAATTGTGGGATATCAGAAAGTATGTAATTGTGTCTGGTTGGCTATTCGTTACGCTTATTGACCTCCGAAATGGAATATGTTTGGCTACTCCTCAGGTCTGACAAGTGCACGCTGCAATTCACCGCACATAGCGAACCAATATACACTTGTGATTGGCATCCGAATAAGAATTGGTTGGCCACCGGTAGTCGCGATAAACAAATCAAGGTAATTTAAAATTAATATTTCTTCACAATTAAGTGTTTCGTAAGAAAAAAATCGAAAAAATAAAACAAAAACATACCTGCTAGTGTATAGCGCATGGCGCGCCGAGCCCACCTGTTCTATGCCAGCAGTTGTAGCCAAGTACTTCCTCCTTCCTCCTGCCTATCTGACCAGATTCTAAAATGTACTGAAGGAGGGGGCAACTAGCTATAATACATTGGAAGCTGGCGCTTCAGATATGAAAGGTTTTGTGGGGAGGTTTGGGTGGACGAGCTAACAAATGCTCTGTCGTGTATTCTTGAATTTCAAAATGCACATCTCGACTAAAAATTCAAGTTCGGTTTTCCTTGGGCGCGAGTTCGTCATACAGAAATGCAAGTTCGGAACGAATTAGACGGTGGAATTAGCCTTTATTGGAAACCCAGCGAGGGTCTAATTGTTTGCATGTCAAACTTGGCAAGCAAATTGGAAGCGAATTTAGCGTGCCGAGTTATAGGCGCAAGCCTGGCTTGTCTAAGGACGTGTGAGCTTTTCTTGTGGAATTCACCTTCTTGAATGAAGCGGTTATATGTGTAGTTAATGAGTTACGGATATGTTTGTTATTGTTTCAGGTTTTGTGTAAAACAAACCGTGATTAAAATCGATTCACTGTCTGCATCTGTCCCACGTACTTTTCTCCAAAACGACTAAATCGACCCGAACGAAATTTGGTGGACAGATGGTAACTATGAAATCCCACGCGTACAGTGAGTGACATAAATTTAGGTGGGGTATAAAGGAGGCTCCGCTTACATCCAGAGAAGGGATTTAAACATTTTTTTACCGGATGTGGTCGTGTGGCTTATCAAATGAAAGGGTTAGTACTTCGTCAACTGAAATTGCGCTGTATCAGCTGACAGAGGTACTACGCAATGCCATAGAAACAAAAGAAATTGCACTGTGCCCGTTTTTGGATATCGAAGGAGCATTCGACAACACACCGCACACAGAAATACAAGATGCCCTGAGCCGCAAAGGAGTGTGAAACACCCTGGCATTCTGGATGGGCAAAATGCTAGAAAATAGGCAAATAGAAGTACCGACAGGTACAAATTCTATTGTCATGAACACCACTCAAGGCTGTTTACAGGGTGGGGTACTATCGCCGGTGATGTGGAGTATAGTAGTGGATGAACTCCTGGACCTGTTAACAAATACTAGAATAGAAGTCCAGGGTTACGCGGACAACATTGTTTTAATCTGTAGGGGCAAATATGAAGATACCCTTTGTGATGGAATCCAAACTGGACTAAGGGTTAATAGTGCCTGGTGCAGGAAGGTGGGACTGCGAATCCACCCAGCCAAAACCACCATAGTACCATTCACTAGGAGGCGTAAGCTTGATCACCTGAGAACTATAATATTACATGATATGGAGGTGAAACGAGAAACAGAGTTCAAATATTTGGGAATTACGCTATACCAAAAATTACTCTTGAAGACACATGTCGGAAAGCTACGAGGGCTCTGATGACTTGTAGATCCATACCAGGAAAAAATGCGGTTGCAGCCCGAAGATACTATTTTGGATATATACTGCAATAGTAAGGCCAATGATTGCTATGGAGCGGTAATCTGGGCAGAAAGAACCGAGCTCAGCACACAAGCCAGGGAATTACATAAGCTGCAAAGGATGGCTTGCGTGTGAGTCAGTGGGGCGATGAGGACATGCTCAACGGCATCCCTTGAAGTCCTTCTGGGATTAACCCCTCTCCATCTGCACAAACAGATGCAGGCAAGGAGGGAAATATTCAGGATGGCCGGTAGTATCAGTGAGGCGGGGAGCTGCCTAAATCGAAGGAATATTGATATTCTTTCTAGGTGGTATCCCAAATTACTGATACCAAGGGATAACATGACAACGAGGTTTCACTTCGATAAGAAGTTTGAAACACTTTGGAGTAATAAGGCACACTGGGAGAGCATGGCTGCGACATACGGCTTAAACCAGCAACTGATTACTTGGTACACTGACGGATCCCTTACAACAGAGAGAGCAGGTGCCAGTGTCATTGGTCCAAGGAAAATGTACCTTGAGTCAATGAGGAGGTACACTAGCATATTCCAGGCGGAAATGTACGCCGTAGACAAATGTGCCTCCGAACTAGTCAAAAAGGGAGCAGGGACGCCTTTACACGGGCCACAACCCTTCTGTGGAATCGGAAACGGTTTCATGACTAGGACTCTAAGAAATTAAGAGGAACGGTTGAGGGAACTATACTGGGCGGGCTTACCAGGGATGGAGCAGTCCAAGGTGCTTATTGGGGGATACGAACCCATGCGCACAAAGGCTTGCTTAAACCTCACCAAAAAGAACCTCCGGATCATAGTGGAAATTCTCACTGGTCATTGTCGGCTGAACTATCACCTAGGAAAGCTAGGGATATATACGGACACTGCCTGCAGGTTTTGTGAGGAGTATGACGAAACCTCTATACACGTCCTGGGACAGTGTCCGGCACTTGTGCAAAGTAGGTCGAGGCATCTGGGAGAATACTTAATACCAGATTCAAACCTGAAAGATCTGGAAGTAGGGAACATACTAAAATTCCTGACGGTTATAGGCCTGCTTGAGATACTATGATCAATAGGTACACTATAACCAGTAAAAGGGGCACAATAGTTCTTTAAGGAATAATAATAATAATATTCTTTAACAGAATAATGGCGCAACAATCCATATTCTATCAGGGCCTTGTGTGTTAAAGCACTTCATTGAATAGTTTAAAGGTACACTACAGTACACTGTAGGAGGCAATGTGGTCAGCATTGCGTTCGCCCCTGTTATTACCGTGATTTGACTTAGATACTCATTGAGAGATGAGTCGACTGGTATCCGAACATCCAGTCACGACAACATATCCATCTGCCACCATTGAGATTTGAACCGCGATCTTCCGCTACGACTGCTCAGCGCTCTCACTACTCGAACCATTCGGACGCGATCAGTTTGCGAAATTAATATTAGTTTTGACGTGAATTGTAAAGTGCGCGAGTAAGCAGTCAAAATATCATCACCATCAACGGCGAAACAACCGGTATCCTGCCTGCCTTAATAAGGAACATCCCGGTTTTGCGCGGAGGTCCACCAATTCGATATCCCTAAAAGCTGTCTGGCGTCCTGACCTACGCCATCGCTCCATCTTAAGCAAGGTCTGCCTCGTCTTCTTTTTCTACCATAGATATTGCGCTTATAGACTTTCCGGGTGGGATCATCCTCATTCATACGGATTAAGTGACCCGCCCACCGTAACCTATTGAATCGGATTTTATCCACAACCGGACGGTCATGATATCGCTCATAAATTTTGTCGTTATGTAGGCTACGGAATCGTCCATCCTGATGTAGGGGGCCAAAAATTCTTCGGAGGATTCTTCTCTCGAACGCAGTCAAGAGTTCGCAATTCTTCTTGCTAAGAACCCAAGTCAAGGCAAAATCATTGTCTTATACAGCTTACTGTAGCTCTTAAGCTTTGACCCTATGGTGAGACGTTTCGAGCAGAACACTAGTATCCGCTGCACAATTGAGTTTTGGAGAACTGATAGTTCCGAAGACATAAGAATTCAATAAATAACTGACGCTTTAACTATGCAATGTAAAATGATTGCCTCCGCCCAACGCCCATGGTGCAGGCACCATGGGAAAATTCTCACAGGGATCAGTCCTGAAGTCCTCATTTGTGGCTTCAGTTGCTTCGAACACATAATCTTTAGAATAAGCATGATCGGAATTTTCTGACTGGAATTTTGCCAGTTCGACGTTATTTTCTACGCGATATCTTTATGATTGAAGCAACCAGTTAGAGACATACATATTTTTGCATATATGCATATTTCGCAACTATCTTATTGTTTATATATACGATCTGTATCAAGAAGTCCAATTCAGATGAAAACATTGGTCTGATTCAAGCGCAGACTTTGAAACAGGCATTTAGCTTAAGCAGAAATTTGTCTGACATAAATACAGACATTTGTCTTTCTGATGTCTGAAACAGGCACAGACATTTGTCTGGCTGTTGCCTAAGTCAGACAGAGGTATTTGCCTAAATCAGACATAAGTTAATTGTAAGTTTTGAATATATATATCTTGCAAGTACACCAGGCAATATTCGTGCTGTGTAGTTCGCAGTGAAGTCAAATCTGTCTTGTCATTCCCAGTGGGCGGTAACCTTAATTTGGATATAGTTCGGCTGGGCGAAGGTATGCCGTATTCCGAAATGCCAGTCCTTTGTCTAATCGCCACCTGATTTCGCATTAGTTCGGCATGTTGAACTGTACTTTCATTATTATCATCACACTTAATGCTTGCAAATGATAAACCTACAACAGTGGGATACCACAGAACGAGCCGACCCCCCTTTGTGAACGGGACAAAGGCTGAAGAAAAAGGAGAGTGCGATAACATAGAAACGAATACAAACACCTATGACCAAGCAGGATTCGAACCCGGGACAACCAGATCGAGAGGCTAATTTGCAACCAACTCAACAATAGCACCGATTGGCACCCACCTCGGTTCTAGCTAAGGCTGCTGTTCTTTGACATTAACGCAGCAAACCTCACTAGGAAAGAAACCTGGAAATCTAAACATTGAAAACACATGATAATAATAGAAGATTCACTTATACTCGACACAAAACTCTGCCACTTGCTGTATATAACGGGTCTCTTGGACCATACATTCTCGCCAAATAAATAATGAACTTAGCTTTGTTCGAATAAATTGGATGTGACAGGCAAAGAACCTTTAAAAACAAACTCTCAAATACTGCTTTTAATAGATGAAATGAAAATGGTGAAAACTACATGGAATTTGCGTTGAAAGTGACAACAAGAAGAGTTGCATTCTTTTTTAAAACAAAGAACATGATTAAAAATCATCGAAAAGAAAATGAAAAAAAAATCGAAATATTAGTAGGTAGGTAACAAGTATCCTCTTATGGGTGGGTTCCAGTATTATTCTAGCTATTATCTCTGCAAATTCCTCTGCAGGTCTTATAATTGACGAAAATGATAGTAAAAATAAACTACCACAATCTGAGTAGAATTCTAAATTAAATGTAAAAGGCAGAGCCTTCTATCTTTCAGAAGAAAAATGAAACTGTAGGACCAATGCGAGATTCTAATAAACCAAAAAAGTGTACATTCCGCTATTTAACTAGATATAAAATCAAATAAACTGCAAATAATTGTTAAGATGTCAGTAATAGAAAGTTTATTTTTATTCGCAACAATAAAGGTTTGGAACATGGAGGGAAAAGCTTCTTCTGAGTACACAATACATACAATTGCAGCAGTGGGGCGGGTCAAATGGCGGCCCGATAGATTGTAAATTTTCACATTTTAGACGATCAAGTTCCGTAAAAGAGCTAACATTCTCATTTTCAGACATCACATTGCGAGCTGTGCGGTAGTTGTTGATTATAGTATACACATTTGGGATATTCGCAGACCATTTATCCCATTTGCATCATTTAACGAGCACACAAACATAACAACAGGTATAGCGTGGAAAGGGTCAGACCCGCATGTCCTCCTGTCTGCCAGTAAAGACTCAACCATCTTTAAACACGCGTTCAAGGATGCAACCTATCCAGTCTTAAAGGCAAATCCACAAGGTGCCAGTTTGAACTGCAAAGGAGAACTGCTTTACGCTTACAAAATTAAGCCTGTTACAATGACCCAATCTACTTCTAGGAACAATCTTATGTAATTATTTATTTTCCTTTCCCCTGCAAAATAATTCACATTGACAAAATTTTGCAGGTCCCAGAAAAGCAAAGCACCAGTGGAAAAGGATCAATTTCATCTAGCACAATCGCAGCTGTATGCTTTCACAATGCACCCATTGGTAATTTATTGTTCTAAATATTTATTCGCATTTAAACATTTGTTAACATAGAATACAGCCTACGGAGGAGATAGCAATAAACCCATAATGCTGAAGGATTTTGAATGCTTCATTGGCTGCGCCAAGGAATATATCCTGAATGGCAAGAAACTATCTGACATATGCGAGCATAATGCTTCGATTTCCAAGAAGTATGGAAAACACAGCGTAAGATTCTTAATATTTTCGATAAAACTGTTGTTCAGATTGTAATTCTCAGGCGGCTATTTTGTGGAACTACATGAAAGCCATATACGGTTCTTTGCATTTAAAAACGAATAAAATCGATGCAAGAACAACGCTATCTAGTCAATCTCATTTAATAAACAATCGTCGATTGACACAAGTTCAGAATACAAGAGACAATGCCGAAAACCAAAAAAATGAAGGCGAAGAAAGCGATTTAGAGGGAAATCCAAATGATGATCTGAAGCTTCTTGACTTTCTTAGTCCGAAAAGTGGCCAACAAAAACCTTGCTTCAACGTCGCAGAACCATTGATATTTGAAAAATCACAAATTACATTTGAAAATGTGAAATGTTTAAGAGATGGATTCTTATATGTTGGCCCGCATGATTTCACGAAAGACTGGTCGATACCCGAGACGGCACTGCACAACTTGCAAGCTGCCCGTCCACAGCCAGAAATAAGTGCCGAGCAAAGGCAAGAACCGTCGCCGGTAAGTTTTTGTGCTCTAGGGAAATCTTTTATAAACTAATTTATAGTTTTCCTGGATTGTCGTTATTTAGCCACCCGATCCACCGAGCACTCTGAAAATAAATGTTGTTCCAACAATACCCATGTGGGAGCCTCACCGGGTAATGGCAGACTGTCTAACTCTACAGGCAGATGTAGGGGACATTCAAACGTCTCTATCGATATTGATAGCCATGAATGAAAGCCGATCCAATCTACCCATTGAAGATGTTGTCTACGTAAGTACTTTCATACATACATAAATACATACACATATTTACAGCCTCGACGACACCATTTGTAACTTACCTCTAATTCGAAGATTCTATAATTTATAAAAATTTTGAAATGTTCATCAGGATTGAAAACATTAACTGCCATTAACTGAATGTTTCACAAACACCCAATTTTTATGCGCTGACATGCTGATTTTTTTCTAAAATGTCGATGTGCATATTCACATCCATATACCTCTCAATGAATACCACATTTTCCGCGCTGTCAGCCCTGTAACAGCCACTCCACAATAGCACACACTCGAATAAGCAGCAAGAATTTTTCAAACATCAATCGACACATCTAACTTAATTAATCGCCAACATTGACATTTCGGTGGCAAGTAATATTCAGATCCTATTTTCAAAATCTATCGATATAACAACAAGGTTTTTTTTTTGGAATAAAGTAGAGCCTATTTCAGCTTACAAAAACTGTTCCGCTCGAAACGTCTCACCATAGGGTCAAAGCTCTTACTGTACAAGGCAATGATCCTGCCAGTCCTCATGTATTCCTCGGAGACTTGGGTTCTTAGCAAGAAAAAACTCTTGGCCGTGTTCGAGAGAAGAATCCCCCGAAGAATTTTTGGCCCCCGTCATGAGGATGGACGATTCCATAGCCTACATAACGACGAAATATATGACCGTCAGGTTGTCGATAAAATTCGGCTCAATAGGTTATGGTGGGCGGGTCACTTAATCCGTATGGATGAGGATGATCCAGCCCGGAAAGTCTATAAGGGCAATATCTATGGTAAAAAAAGAAGACGAGGCAGACCCTGCTTAAGATGGAGCGATGGGGAAGGTCAGGACGCCAAACAACTTTAAGGGATATCGAATTGGTGGACCTCGACGCAAAACCAGGATGATTGGAGTTCCTTATTAAGGGAGGCCTAGACCGGATGCCGGTTGTTGAGCCGTTGATGATGAAAGTAGACGGCTTCGCAGGATTCCTCAACCAGGCACTTTTCAGGTCGTGATCTCGGTTACCGCCTGAAGATTATTGAGAACTGGGAACTGGTCTTGCTACCCTTGAATTGTATCTGATTTCCATCTCTGTGATTATTTATCCCCTCCTTTCACTCCTTAGCTTTTATTTTAACAGCTATCAACAGTGTTGTCAGAAACCAAAAAAAAAATACTATCAAAGATTGTGACAGGAAGGTATTGAATGGTAATTTATTATCCGCATACTTATACGATTACCACAGCCAACTATGTGGAGAATAGCTGATCAACCACTTCTACCCGCCATCGCTGCCAATTTCCGGTAATATGTGGATTTTTGCAGCTTCCACCGTCTTGTAAGTCTCAAAGACAGAGCTTGCCATAAGGTCAACTGGCCCGAAATGTACGAGCAATCAGATTGACCATATTGTGATCAGTAGTAGATTTAGAGTTGTCTTCCTATTTGTGTAACAATAAATGCGAAGCGTCAAAAGGGATCATCATCTAATAGTCGTTTGCCTTCGCTGTGTGTTGCGTCTACCGTTTATTACAGGATTGGAGATCTGTGACCCTCCCAATTTAACATCGATCGCTTGGATAATCCAGCTGGCGCTTGACAGTGGGAGAACTACCTTGCTAATCAGATGACAGATACTTTGAGCAATCCATAAGAGGAAAAGAGACTGAGTGCTCTGTTGATTGCGACAGATAGTGGCGAGCGCGACGCACTCGAACTGAGTTACCGTGTGGTTAGGGAAACACAGATAATCATGATTTCGTAATCATATATCGCATCTCGAATGAACTTACATGTGTCCGCGAATCTTTCTATGCTTCTGTGAGGAACTTTAACGGCCCACTTCTCATTCGCGATGATGGGCCGCTGAAGGTGCAGAAGGAGCGCTTGACAATCCTTCTCAACCGTATCAAATCCGGTGAAGCTCCGCCTCTTCTCGATTAAATAGCTAGCCGCCTTATCATACGGTGTTGGACTGCTCCTCCAAATAGAAGTGAAGCCGTCTCAACCAACAATGCAGGCAAATGTCTCCCGGCAGAACTATTCATCACTTCTCATGTAGTTACTGCAGAGCTACTACTTTCACATATACGGGAATCCGAAATCTTTCCCAGACAGTGGAAGAAGGAGATCGTTAAGATTTCGAAAAGAGGTCACCCGTCTTGAGTGCAGCAATTACGTGCTCCTTGTCGTCACAAAGATAACAGCTAAAATAATCCTGGAACAAATCAAAGTACATATCAAAAGCTTAAACTACAATGAGCAGACTGGTTTTGGTTTGTACCCTCCTGAACTGGCCACGTCAGCACTTTGCAGATCAGTTTGGAAAAGTGCCCGGAATTCAGAACTCGATTTCATTTGCACCACAGCGATTTAGAGAAGGCTTCCGACAGCGTAAATAGGGAGTATATCTGGAGTGGCTACGTAGAAGCAGCAAGCAAAGTCAGAATCAAGGTAAATACTAGGAAAACGTAGTTTGTCAGTTTGGTTGGTCATCGTACTCTTCATATTTGCATTAATGAGCAGAACATCGAAGGCGTTTGTATGTCTAGGTAGCTTGTTTCTACCGACGGCAGAAAGAAAGTGAACAACGCTATAAGTTGGGAACTGCAAGCTTTTATCAATCCATGTTTGCATCGTGCCATCGGGATATGTTGACATTAGACAATAACAAATGAATGAGATACATACGGGAGAAATATGTGTGATAAGAAGGCGGAAGTGGCATGGCAATGCAAGTTATGCCATATAATGGAACCCACCATCCCAAAATGGATAACGCATGGCCCGCCGTAAAATTTCACGCCACGAACCGATGACGATGGCGTAGCGGTGTGGTTGACACGTCATGTGGCGTCAACCATGAGCGCAGAGCTATCCTAAAATTCTGAAAAAAAGTTGGTCCACCAGATCCTAAATGCACCTCCACTAAATTATCATAGTAACGGTCGCTTGAATAAATCCGCGCTGGCCAGTAATGTGAAACGGTTCTGAAAGATACTTCAGCGCCTCACACATCAGTCAAAAATTCGCGTGTCATATTACGGGATGCAATTCACATTTGCATCAAGGCCTCTGGATATTGGGGAATCGTAAAAATTTGAAGCGAACAATTCACGAGCACGAATACTGAAATTAATGGATAATAAATTCAAAAATTATTAGATGCCCCTTGTAAAAGTATGTGAATTTTACCTGGACCTCAGGGAAGAGGACCTGAAACAAAGAAAAATTGATTTATGATAATGCATCAGTGAAATCCCAGAGCAAAATATTAACTACAATAGGTAATTTCGATATGTGCTTCTGAGTGAAACAACTTGGGCAAACATTTTGCTATTAACTTTAATGAAATAAAAGAAATTTAACGAAACATCAATTAATGAAAATAACATAGGTCTTAAATAAAAATATGTTCAGCTGGTTTCAAAATAGCCTGCCTCATCGGCGATAGTCAAGTTCAAACGTAATTTGAAATCCCAGGGCAACCGGTCTCCCTCCCGGCGTCGCCGAGCTGTTGTGACGTTTTGCACAATCCACTGCCTCTAAAATCGACCACATGCTGTAGTTGACCTGGTTGAGATACGCCGGCCATTCCTTCGACGTAATGAAATTTCGAAAAGTTAGCCTTTAAACATTATCGAGACAGTTTTGATCTATCTATAAGAGCGAGCAACTGAATCAGCTTCTCATAGCCAGGAATAAGGCTCAAGGAGAATGTCTATAAATATTAGGCCTCAGATTCCAAGGTAGAGCGGGGACCCTATATGCTGCACTTATTTTTTACTTAAGGCAACATCGAATGAAGATGTGATCAGTCGTAGATCCTCAATCGCGAAATTGAGTTTTCGAATTTTAAGGCTTCGCACGATCTCACCATTTTCCCAATTTTAGCTTCATACCCGTTTTACATATCTTTTCGCGATTACATTATATGTGTGGGTTTCATATCAATCCTGTTCTGGATTCCAAATGTATCATGAAATTCAGACATGCAAATTTTCTCAATAGTTTAGGGGCTGTAGTGTCTAACTGTTAGTCTCACATTCCCGAGTCTGACTAGCATCTCTCGACGGCATGCTACATTAAGGAGTTTGCTGGCCTACGTTGCCATATTCCATATTTCTTTTTTAAATTGTTAATGCTGATGTTTTTTCAACAATTGCATATCCCGTTTTAATAAAGTGTGGACAAGGAGGCATTATTAAAATAGATTTACTGACTGTCTACCTTTCATACGTGATTTCCTCGGAAAAGTGAATGGCATTGTCTTACGTTATGCCCAGGATGGGATTTTCACACACGCAGAGTGCGTGTAAGTTATTTCGCCATATTATTTAGTTATCCTTATAGAAACCCATATTTATTTACTTTTTGTGCAATTTGCATAATACTAACTAAGGAAGTACATTTTTCATTAATTATGGGCTAGCCGAATCGTTTATTACCAGCAAAAATGAAAAGATTAAATATGGGATTGACATTTTATCAACGATCCAATTCGATCTGTTGAGGTTTTCTATGAAATATTCAATGGTAAAACTCCGTTGATCGATTTCATCAACATCATCATCAACACTGGTTTTCATACTGTTGTAGTTTACCGTCATTTTTCTATCGCACTTTGAAATTCAGATACTCTGATGGTCTCAAACATTCCAGGTACATCTCGTAAAATGCGGATCATATTCCAACTTAACTGTTGGCAAAATATCTCAGTTCCGGGGCGATCTGCAATACCATTTCTTAGTCTCTCTGTTTTTCTCCTAATTTGAAAGTGTTTGTTATTTATTCCCCTTTCTTCTGATAACAACATATTGTCTGCATATGGGTAACAAAATAAAAAAAAAATAGTTTTCATTCAAATTTGTTGCTATTAATCACCTTTTCCTTCTCGCATCCGTATTCGAAAGTCTATCCCGCTTTCGGTACTAGCACCAAATAATTTCTCAGCAATTTGGCAAGATAACCAATAGACTTCTATGACTTTTTCCAGGAAAATTGGTTTCATTCTTACGTTGAACAACTTCATAATCATCAACTCTGGAATGAAGCAACGAGAATTATCAATTTATCGTGGATTCGTTCTGCCCGAGAAGTAAATCAACAGTCCACGACTGTGCATACGAACTGCGGGGAATGTGGTCGACCTCTAGTCGGATCAGTAGGATGGTATTGTGGTAAATGTAAATCAGCAGAAACATCCAAATGTAGCGTTTGCCACCTAGTAGTACGTGGATTGTATGCATGGTGTCAGGGATGCTCGCATGGTGGACATTTAGAACATATGAAACAGTGGTTTGCTAATCGAAAGAACTGTCCAAAGTGTGGGCATCTTTGCGAATACGAATAATGCTTTAGTGATCGCTAGTGGTTCCAAATTTATATATATGCCTTATTTTTCAAATCAGATTGTATATAAAACGAATTAATGTAATATAGACAATTAATTTCATTATTTACACACATTTTTATAATAATTACTAAAAGTCAAATAAAAATATTTTATGTATTGGAAATGAATAGAAATTTGGTTTGCAGTTCCAATTGTAAACTTCGTCGTTGAAGTGCCGTAAACTGTTAACTCCAATGTGAGATCTATCTAGGTTATATTCAATATTGTACACGGTGAAGATAGCCCCCTCGAATAAAGCGTGATATAATCTAGGATCAAAAACTTCCTTCCGCCATTATTTTTACGAGGAAAGAACAGCAATTTGCATAATCATTTCTATTGACTAACATTGTTCTGTATTTGTTTGGAAGGTGGATTCTCAGATTATTCATGGAGTGTCATGAGAATATGCTGGTTCTATTCGAACCCACTGGATTCTTCGGAGTCTCGTAAAGTACATTGATTTTCTCCGTAGAGTTGTCAGATCTCCCATCAGATGCATCCCCACTTACGGATAAGGGAACCCTCAGCGGAGGCGTTATAAGCATGCAAATGTACGCATCAGGCACATTCGATGCAAATCGGAAATTAAAATTGGCAATAAAAATAAAACAAATATATAGAGAAGGAAAAAGGAAGCATTTTCACGGTGAAGAGCTTCAGAAACCTAATGCAGGCGGTTTTTGCGAGTGGGAAAGCGAGAGGAGAAACACATCGTGTCAAGTAGTCAAGTAAGCTCAAAATAAAGTAGCCTAGACCTCTTTGGAATCCAGCACGCTTGCAAGAAAAAAGCCTCATCACCGAAGAAAGCAGAGCTGATGGGAATTTCGAGAAAAGTTGGTAATTCCTCCATTGCGGTAAAAAGGGAGAGTGTCGAAAGCTTGTATACCCGAGCAATAGACAAAGATGGGCAATAAAAAGCAACTAAAGGACAAAAAGAAGGTCCGCCAGGAAATAATAATTTCCAAGAAATATGTCCTTCGCCGAGCTACTATCAGACGATCTGATATTATTCGAGCAAGCGGACGTTACAGACTGAAAACAGGAGATAACTATACCTAGACAAGGTTACATCGCGTGTTAGGCTAAAGAAACAATTTAATCTTACCAACAGCATTCCATAAAGAGGATCAAGATGGCATATGTGGGGTACACAGACTGCTATTATTGGCTTGTCAATGAATCAGTAGTTAAATTGATTACCGCGGCAAATCAAATGCTCTTTTAAACCATTCGAGGGTCTAATGTATACGTAGTGGTAATATGTGAATCATACTGAAATCAGGGTAGCACTACTTGTATGAAAAATAGGTCGGGCTACCCTGCGATATAGGCAAGTGAAAGACAAGCCATGCAAGAAACAATGACATTCCTGGGCTATCCATATCTACAGCTGCTACTTTCCATCTAGAGCAACGATAGCACATTAGTAGAGACAAACCGGTGCTGCACACTGCAGACCATGCCCAAAATAATTGTCCGCAATTTACAACCTTTTGCTGAACTGATCACGTAGGATGCGTACTTATTTACCAAGGTAAAGGGTTATACTAAAACCTTCGACATAAATACCTCAGTACCACGTTGTCGAGAGAGATGGCCTGTCGACTGAGTGAACAATACATCCATGGTGACCACCATTTTTCTCGACATTGGAAGTAGAAAAACTGGAATAATAAGGTAGTCTGCTGGGGCTGTAGAGGAGGAGACTTCCTGGCGGTTCTAGAATGAAGCTACCGCCTGCAGCGGAAGTCGATGGGAGGTTATGTCAGTCTGTAAACATGTGACGCTACACTTCCACAATGGTGTTTGCACCACCGTACACAATACAGGAAATCACGATGCTGAGATCAACTGGCCTGCGAACTGGAGGCTTTACCAAAGGTCAAGGGAAAGCTGGAGGATGACTCTCAGCTCGTCGTTGTAGACAAACATGAACCCGTGAGGCACTCCCTAGAAAGTCGTAATGAACAACATACCTTGGCAAAAAACAGTCCCAGTGACGCAATCGCGGCTCTTGTTCACTCTCTTTTTTGGTAAAAAGAAAAATGGAGCTCGACGAACGGTTCGATAGGACGTCTTTCCGAACACAAAATTTATGGACATATTGGGGATACTGGACAGAATTCCGAACAAAACTCCTATGTGGTTTATAAGCACTTGAAATCGTGCTCAGTGGAAGAAGTATTTCCTGCTTAGTGTGAAAGGCAAAAGATAATTCTGCAACCGAGGCCCCAAACACTACCTTTATATCGCCCTATCTGCATTTTAGATGCTAAGGAGAAGATGATATTTGACAGACTACTTCCGTTCATTGAGCTAGCGAGGGGTCTGTCGCAACGGCATTATAGGATTCAGCGAACTTGTCCTACGGTCGGTGCGATGCCAATAGTCATGGAGGCATTGGTAAGAACTACCCGCTGGTGACATTAGTTGTCAGGAATGCCTTTAATTTAGCCAACTATGATTGGAAACTGAGTGCCCCTTACTTCTCTCGGCTAATCAAGTGATACTTCTCGGAAAGCTAATCTAGTACCAAATGGACGGCAGGCTGCTTAAACTTCGGGTGTCAGAGGAGCCAACGTTGCGTTTAAATTGAATTTGCCCATTGACAAGATGCCTCTTTCGTACGCTCAGCTTTGAAATCTAGTCGAAAGGTCGGGCATAGCTACAATTAATGAAACCATATTTCCTGAAGTAAAAGTTATTTATGTCAACATCAAACCGGCATCACCAATGGTGATGTGGGAAGCGTGCGGTAAAGAACAGTCTGCCTTAGGAAACTAATGGGCACAAAATGCAGAGGAATTTCACTGCTAGATCTAAAACTACGACTTGTCAAGGTGGGCGCCAACGTGCACGAAATAGCCAACACTTCTGCCATGAAAGGGACTGTATTTTGCTTATTGAAACCCGATTCGCGGCAGATAAGTAATGGGAATACTTCGAATAAAAATCATCGAAATGCTTCTGCAAACATTGCAGAGAAACCCCCTTATCAGAAACATGCAAGTTCGAAAGACAATCAAACGAACAAAGGTAGGGAAGAAACAGGACCTAACAGTGTTGTATTTAAACTCTAGGTAGCGAAGAGCTGGAATCCAAACCCCTGGTTCAGTGAATTCTGAATTGTGTTGTCCATCCCGTGTGGTTGTTCTTAAAGAACCATAATCCTTTTCACACTATGTTGCTCGATCCAGAGAAGACCTTGGTATGCACTTCGAGAACTGTCAGAGGAACTTCATTCGCTTGCACCAAACTGTTACACCGCGCAACAGAAGAATTCAAAGCATGATATGTGCATCAAAATCGCTCCATATCCTTTTCGATCGTTGCCAAAGGAGCGTCATTTCAACATTTCTCTTCGTTCTTGTCATGAACGGTATCACGAAGGATATCTAACGCCAAACTAAAAAACTGATGATCTACCATTAAATCTGAAAAACACGAGTTTTTGCCGATCAACTCCAACAACGACCTACCCTGAACTATGCAATTTGAGTACGTCGGACCGCTATTTCGCTCTGCAATTGTGACTTATGCCATGAAGCCATGATTGACAAAATTTACTACAGCGTCGTTCAAACCATCGTCCTCCGAAGTTCCAAGCGCTGGGTATTACCAAAAACAACGAATGCCACCTTGCCGTTGCAAATGCTGCTTTGGATGAATGACATAATTCGCTACAATCATGTACGAAATGAGAGTATTTGCGACCTATATGGCAACATACCCATTATCGAGAATTTACGAGAAATCGCTTAGATTGTACTGGCATGTTATTCGTGCTAAGAAAAATCTCATGCTAGGATTGAACTAGGACCACGATCTAGACCTTGCTACCTATCGAAAAAAATTCTATGAAACGAGAGATGATCCTCGTAAAATGTGCACAGCCCAGGAGAGGAAGAGTAAAATCAGAAAATCGAAGAATGTAAAAACCGATCGTGGGAAAAATTGCGAGAGAGACGTCTTCGATAGTATGGTCACGTGATTCGCGTGAACGAAAGTTCACTTGCATTGGTCTGAATATCGAAGTCGATGGTAAGCGACCATCAAACCGCTTAAACAACGGAGATTTGATACGCTGGATGAGAATTTGAAAGCCCCGCGACTGCATCCAGATCAGGCCTTTGACAGGACAAATGGCGCAACTAATCACGATGCGCTGACTCCGCTTGTGGACAGGACAAAGACTAAAGAAAAAGAAAAAACAACTACATGACAACTTTTACAATTAATATTAAAATATATTCTAAAATTAAAAATTTAATTGAAGATGTCTGAAAACATATTCGACAGATGATGGCAGCTCATTTTATTTACTCTCCTCCTCTTTCGTACACTCATTTTTCTCACTTTTTGCTTTAAAATCCTTTTTCATTAATTTACTATTGCAAATAGGGTAATATCCATTCTTTCCTCTTTTCTTAGGTCTTTCCTTCATCCTGGCAGAATATATCTTATCCATTTCTTTTACATCTTCGGGAGGTATTGTCCACTCAAAGTTGGTCTGTTCTTGTTTTGTTGGATCGACTTCCACATTATATTCGGGTAATTCAATCCCCAGTCGTTTCAGAACTTTCGTCATCAAGTCATCTACGTACATTGAAATTTTCAAGTCCGCCTTTTTATCCTGCCAATTACCGTAAATATCAATTATTTATTCAACATAATCAAATCAAATCACCTACATGTTTCGTTGGTTGAAGGTTGCATATCACCAATTTTCCACCCAACTTTTTATTTTTCAGAGGTAGATTCCCACTCGGAACAATTTGCAATGTAGTTCCCAGAGTTATGTTCAAATCTGCTAATCTGAAATTCATAATAATTGTACACACATTCAACAAAATCGAATAAAATTCTTACGTTGAATGGATGAATGCCAAATCTAGGTCCCTGTCAGGTAAATCATGTTCCCAGTCCAGAATGTTATCTATTAGCATCCCGCCACGGCATGGACGTGCATTTTTTCCACCTCTGCAAGCCCCTCCAGTAAGTTTTTGACCAACCGTAGGTGCTGGCTTGTTACAAACATATTGCCTGTGATTCCAAACGGGTATGAATATTTATTGAACTGAACTCATTAAAAAAAGTACCTGCGACATTTGTTGCATTGCTCTATGAACATATTTCCATGCAGCTCTGATATATATTTCCGCGACAAACCCGACTTTAAATGCAACCCGTCAATGTTCTGACTGATTATGTGATGGACGTAACCTTTTTCCACAAGCGCTTTTAAGGCCATATGCGTCTTTGTCGGTACGGCGTCGTTGAATGATATGTTTATGTTTGGTTTCTCACCTTTTTCTTCTAGCGTCCAAACGCCGTTGGGTCCCCTGCACATTTGAAATGCAAATATACATGTAGAACTCCAAGATAATATGATATTTTATGGTATAATTTTCATGTACATTTTCTATTAAATTCGCTAAACGGTTGGAGATAAAAGCCGACAGTAATACAATTTTCACCGGGCTAAATTTTTGATCGGCAGGCGAAACCGAACCATCGCCTCCCCATGAGGCCTGCCGAATGGAGCTAATGGCAATATTAGCGAGTATGAGACACTATATTACCGCCTATTAGTGAAGGAACGGCAACCCTTCTTGGCATTACCCTATTAAGACACCTCGGAAAGGATTGTATGAATGGACACAACCACGCAAATTGAAACTAGACTACTCTCTTGGATCCTGGAATGTGCGATCCTTATACTAACCTAGAACACTAAACACTCTCCTCGAACAGATCACACAGTACAAACTGAATATTGGCTACCTATATTCAGTTTGTACTGTGTAATCTGTGTGTGAGTACCTCCCGTTTAGGCATAATCCCACAGTCCTCTTCGAACACGGATTGATCTGGAAACCCCAATCAGAGCGGCACCGGTCATACGGAGTTTATATGAACAACGCTCAGCATTTATACTAGTGGATACAAGGCCTATTTACCACTTCTACCGCAACTAAGAGGTACGACCCCCGAATTGTACAGCGCAACTCGACGCTTGAGCCATAAGGAGCTCTGCCCAGGTTATGGGCGCAATCACATCCACCATAAGATTCCCACAAGGAGACCAACCACAAGTAACCGCCCCGAGAACACATCGTCCAGGAATTCTCCTAGAGCATATATGAAGATGTAAGTAACGGATTGTAACTTTCCAAGTGGTAAGGAGGCATAGATTTCGAGTTGACCTGCGACTTTGAAGAATCAAGTCACGACCGAAGAACGGATTTCGAAGGCTTCACCAGATTCATGTTCCTCCCCCCACATAAAAATCTGTGGAAGACATGCTTTCAACTTTAGGAAAAGCGCAGAAAGAAAAGATTGTGATGTGGACGCAACTGGTGTAATACCAGTATGAGGAAGCGGAACCATGCAGTTCGCACATCGTGAACCTAGGAAGACCCCCAACCGAAAACAGAGGAAGGTACTTCGAAAGAAGGTGAAATTTGTTATGAATGAGGACATGGACGTTGCTACACTACTAAGTGTGGCAATAACCAGAGAAACTCAACCTTCGGCGGACGGTAGAGACAAGCTGGTAATCCCGGTGAAATCCAGACTTGACGCAGTAGACACTTTAGTTAGTGACTGCATATTACACTATATTTACATAGGTCCACAAACATAAAGATTAGTCAAATTAATCTGTAGCATCCCAACGCCTCTTCCTATCTACTAGGAGAACACGTGGCAGGAAGAGAATTAGCGGTTTTTGCAAATCTTTCAACACGAAAGTATTGCAATTTAAATCAGGACACAGCGAGAGCGATTGTGACCAGTGGAAAGAGAACTGCTATATTATCCTTTGAACACTTCAAAGCACCTGGCATGGATAGCATCCAACAATGACGCGGAAGGGTACAGAGCACATAGAACAACTTCTGAAAAATATTTTTCGAGGATCTTTTGATCCGTGTCTATGTGCCTATCTCTTGGCAGAAAGTTAAGGTAGTCTTCATATCGAAGGGAGGGAGGGGACTATTCAAATCCAAAGAACTTCTGACAAATCAGCTTAACACCAATTTCCGTGAAATTTCTGTAGAAACTGATTGAACGTCACATTCGCGGGAAGGCGCTAAGGTCGCACCTACTAAATGAAAATCAACACGCTTACCAACGTGGAAAATCCTTTGAGTCTGCTCTTCACTCTTTGGTTTCAAAGATGGAGAACGCAATTCTGAAAGACCAGTACGCGATGAGATGTTTTGTGGATATTGAAGAGGCGTTTGACTGTGGGTCCTTCCAGACCATGGTGTGTGTCTGGGTATTATTGCTTCCATGAGCACGACTTCCGAATTACTCAATTTGCAACCCTTGGATTTTTTGATTTGATTTAGAACACTGCAATGAGAGCAGCTGATAGTCTAATCCGATTAGATCTGTGCAAGAGTCTACCTCTCGAAATAAAATGAGAAGTTGGCTTTTCCCTTGTGACAATATGCAACGGTCTTTCAGACTGAAGTCTATGCGATCCTAAGGGCGCCAACCCGAGTGATGGACAAGCGAGCGGTTGAAGGGCAGGCGCATCACAATCTGTAGCGATAGTCAAATTGCATTGAGGGTGTTGAGCACCGAAACCGATTTCTAGATTCAATGCGATGGAGTCACTCTGGGTATCTTTTCATTGTGGTGTGGAGGGAAAAGAAATCCTGGATGCCTTAGCAAAAGAGGATTCAATTTTCCTCTATACTCGACCGGAACCAACAATTGGAGTATCAGTAGCATTGGCTAATACTGCTATCAAAGACCCTAATGTTGTTAAACTTTTTCTGTCACAACTAAACAAACATACTGCAAAGTTTATCCTGTCGAAAAGTAGGAAAACTTGGACAATTTGACTGGCTGTAATTCACTACTTAGGCATATGCTCCGGATAGGGATCTTCAAGATGATACGTAATGAAGCGAAACCCACTGAACATTTTCTGTCAATGCCTATGGACGCATTAGACATCGGTTTTTTTTTGTGTTGATGTGCTTCAGTTGAAGCGGGTACAGCGACATCCATTAACGAAAATCCTGTGGTATCTAAACGCATTCAGAAAATTCGGTTAGACGAAGTAATCGATTACAATGGAGCACTAGCTCAGACTTTGCCTAATTAAAGACGCGTGAAGTAACGATATTCCTCACCATTACTGCAGAAAATTAGTCGATTACACGACAAATAAAATCAAAGCAGTATTGCAGGCTAGGGGTGGGTCCAGCAAATAATAATGCTAATATTTATATTTATAAGCAATCTGAAATATGTTTTTTGCGTTAACTTCATTATTGAATTAACTGTTTTATATTTATGTAGTATTTAATTTATAAGAAATAATGCCTTAATGTGTACAACGTTTTCGGGAAGACTTAGAAAAAGCAAAAAATGACAACATTAACTGCTCTGCAACATTTATCTGACCACGAGTGTTCGCAGACATCATGAAACGGTATTTGGGTTGCTAAATAGAAGGAAAGAGAATGAGTCGTTGCGTTTGTCAGTCATACACACCAAATCTCAGATAATTCATCAAATGGTAGCAAGTAATTTGGAGTATTCAAATAGAGGTTATAGTTAAAAATGCAACTATCTTAACGTTCGAATCACTCGATTCTTTTGGGTGAAATATTGAATTCATTAAGAAAGCATAAAACCATCTAAATTTTGAAGGTTTTTTTTTTTAGAAATAGAAATTGTGTCTCCTGTCCACTCCTTTGTGGAGTAAAGAGTATCTACACGGTCTCACTTTTAAACGAGATTGTGCTTCAGTTACATTATCATCACACTCATTGCTGTGCAGATGACGACAGGACAGCAAAAAGACGAACGCGAACATCCACGACGAACCAACATTTGAACATCGTCCAAAATGAGGGATATTCGTATCCAAAAACAATCCAATAAGTTAATTTACCTAACCCTAATTGGAATTCAGATATAAAGTATTACAGTAATATTGAATGCAGTACAGTCAATTCAAGAATACCATTTCGAAAAGGATTAAGTATTAATTAAGTTCAGAAATAAAATTAAAGGAATCCAATAATGTTGCATTCAAAAACCAATTTAACATGAGAAATATAATGTCTCAATTGAAATCATCTTTTGCGCTTACCGGAAGTCTGGTATGCCTGCACAGGTACTTATACCCGCTCCAGTATGAACAACAACATGTTTTGATTCCTGAATCCATTTCGCTAACAGTTCACAATTACGTTCTATCGTTTCTTCGTCATCCAATTTCTGCAACAATCGAGAAAAATATTTATTAAAATATCTGAGTAAGTAAAAGAATAAGCTAATCTTTGATGGACGTCATATTTTAATAAAACATAAAAAAATGTGCCTATTATCCCCCTTACGCTATAAAAATAGCATCAAACCCGCGGGAAAATGGTGCATGGCAGAAGAATATTACGCATTCCACGGAGAAGGTTGGATGAAAATCTAATTACAATTTAATAGTTGTCAATGCTAATTTCAACCAAAGTACTTGGCCCGGAGTTTGATTATTTTTTAAATCTGATCATTACAAACAACTATCACGGTTGGAATACGGAGGGGCTGTAAGGTTTAGACTTTTAGCTACCAGAAAAAAGACCCGGTATGCGAAAAAGTACTCCTTTATGGGTCAATAGGAAAGGTCTTTCCATATGACATGCCCGCAAAGAGACGGGTAAGTTCACCTCGCAACTCGCACTCTATTAAATTATGCGTACCGCACAGCAGACAGGCATATTTTAATATGATTTTCGGATAAAATAGCACTTAGTCAGATCAGCAAATCCAAATTCATAGATTTATATATGTTTATAGTTTATAGTCAATAGTTCATATGTACAATTTCAATAATAGTAATAAAAACAATTTAAGAGTCCAGCTTAAATTGCCCTTAAATTTATCCTACCTTAACCTACTACATAATTATCAACTAATTGTTAAACGAAGATTCATCCTACAAGGATGCCATTAGAGGATTGCCGATCCTCTCATAATTTTTTTTTGTAATTTCTTTTAATGTCATCTCAGCTAAGGCGACCTTGGTTAAAGAGGGCAGTGTCTTTGTGTGGAAGAATTTTGGATGATTTAATATCAATTTCAACACTTTATTTTGTGCAATCTGTAATTTGTGGATATGCGACTTAGCGCAGATGGCAAGAATCGGAGCACCATACAAAATTGCTACTTTCAACCTCCGAATTCCTCTGAGAGAGTGGCATCGGAAACAAAAAATTATAAAGCACCGACGTGCGCCTCCCCCCTGGGGGGTGTCCGGGTGGAATTTTTTTCTGAAACTACGCACGCTATATCCACCAAATTTTCAGAATTTATTGTAAGGGGTTAAAAATACAGTAAATTCTCAAAGGATTCGACTTACTTTCAATTTATATAAGAAAACCAGGTTTTGATTTTTATATAAAAAATTCAGGTAATTACATTATTTTGATCATCATCATTTCTTCGATGAAATAAGTCGGAATACCGGAAGCTCACACTTCGGATATAAAAATTTTGTGTTCATCTTATGTAAAAAACTTCAACGGATATTTTTCTATCCATATATAGCTAAAATCCAACATATTCCTTCATATTTTCAAACTACAAGAGGTACGTACATATTACAGCGGTAGATATTATGCTCACCCTAAACAAACAAATTGCCTATTTCCGAATGCTGTACGTATATATTCACGCATATGAATTGATCGTACCCATATTTCCGATTTACTTCGTGCACAAAGGCATACGTATGTACATATATAGTACGTACCTTAAATACCGCTAGTTTAATGTACAAATATATCTACCTGGATTAACTACCTGCTAATGAAGCACGCATATACTATATACCTACATACACACATGTCTGGTTGAAGTAAGTGATATTCATGTACAAATAACTAAAAAACTAAAACAAAATAATTCTTTGCGATCCCATTTATAAGAACTCATTTCGCTGTGGTATTGAGGAATTGACATGTGATGATTACGTCATACAGGTTGTAGAGTGCACGAAATTCACAAAAAATGGCAAAGTTTCACCCTATAGGGTGGTTAATAATAGTTACATTTTCTTCAAACTTGGCCAAATTGTGTATTAGGTTATCCCTTACACCGTTAATGTAAGAGGGGTTGCCGGGTAAATTTCTAAAATGTGGAAATTTGTTATTAACTTTATTTGTGCAGATATCGGAACCGAATGTATTTTGAAGCCTAAATTTCGAAGAGATGCACCATTGTTTTTTTTCAGATTTTTCGGTTGGATAGGTTCTGAGAATGAGACCTGTTACACTTTTTGTGGGTCATATTTTGAACCCTCACTCCCCTATGTTTCATCCAATGTCAAATATGAAACCAGTTTCGAGTACTAATCGAGCACTTTCATTTGATACCCCACATGGCCACATTTTATGAAAAAAAATTTTACACCCTCTATTCATGTATGTGGAGCCCCTCTTAAACTTAACACAAAATAGCGCCACTTGCTGTATGCAAAGGGAACAACAGATCACACACTACCAATTTTCGTGACAATCGGTCAAGCCTTTTCCAAATAAATCGGGTGTGACAGACAGACAAACAATGAATCGATTCTAATAAGGTTTTGTTTTGTGTGAATGGCATGTCTGTGGCGATCAAAGGGTAGTATAGGTCCCAGGGCGAAATGTGGATTGGTACCCACGATGGAGCATAAAACCTGGAAAACGCCTGCTGAAGCAACAACAACAGCTCTACTACCAAACCCTATCTCCACCTCCACGTGGTGATCGCTGGGAGTTCTGCCTTTATGAAAAACTGCAGACGGAGAAGGATGAAGGCGAGTCGCCTAAAAACGGGACAAAATGTACCAACTGATCCTCCAGGTTGGGGGTTGGGTAAGGCTGACAACCCTACACGGAAAATAACTTGTTACGAAGCCACGAAAGGAGCCTCGGAAAGAATATATCTTACAACGACGAACCCGGCAACGACAACGGATTAACGATTTGCGCATTTCCTTATGGAAGGTGCGCTCCCTGTACAGACCGAATGCTGCTGAGCAGCTAGCCGATACCCTGTCCCAATATAAGGCTGATGTAACAGCGTTGCAAGAGGTGCGATGGGCAGGGACCGGTTTCCTGGAGAAGAGTCCATCCAGTAAACCATGTGCTCGGAGTAGGTTTCTTAGTCAGCCAAAAAATCAAACCTGCTGTTATCGACTTTGAAAATATAAGCGAAAGGCTATGCACCCTGCGTTTGCGAAGCAAGTTTAGAAATATAAACCTGATAAACGTTCACGCCTCTACAGAGGAGACTGCAGAGACGGACAAGGATACCTACTACGAGGCAATTGAGCGGACCCTCGAAGCCTGTCCCAAGTATAATATCAAAATCATACTAGGAGATTTCAACAGTCAAATAGGGAAGGTGCCCGTATTCAGGCGATACGTCGGCTCCCATAGCTTACATAGGGATACCAATGGTAACGGATTGCGCATTATCCAGTCAGCAGTATCGCACGAAATGGTTGTTGGAAGCCCCTGGCATATTTCACAGTGTACCTCAGTCGTTTTGAAATAATTATAGTTTTGCTTGCTTAGTTTTCCCCTGAATCATTGAAATGTGAGTTATGTCTTATAGTTCTGCCGGGAAATGTACACACATAAGGTTGCGCATGGATGCCGATCGGCCAGTATGGCCGCCTATTTTTAAGCGCCAATTACAATACTGTACGTTTCATAGCCTACTCATACTCCAAAGAATTAATTTCTTAAGCTACGACTTAGCTGCAACCTTACCTCTGGCAAACCAAGCACTCCTTTATGCTCATAGGGCGACAAGCCATCGGCATAGTTGCATGACATGTTATCTCTCCTCTTCGGCTGTTATATTCAGAAAACGCGATAGGACAATTGATGTAGTCACTCCGAATAAAGTTTATTTCAAATCGGAAACATCAAAAATTCTTCCACTACGAATTATATGTTGGAAACAACACTTTAGGGTCTACTCGGATCTAAGCTATCAAGTGCCAGAAATTCATAAACATTACTACCACTAATGAACTTTCGGGTAAACACCTAAAAACAATTGGAAAGAGCTGTCACAATTGTAAACAATCTCCAGGCTTCCACTTGTCAAAGATATGCTAGACCTATTAGTGCGACACCAAGCGGTGAGTTCTAGACATATGAGAAGTAAACTATAAACAATAAGACTAAATTGTTTATAAAATTTTCGGGGAATGAGGAATGAAAAGACGAAGTAAGTTAATGCCCCGACTAAATGAGCATAAATTATAACAATCTTGAAAACATTACTATCTAGATTACTTATTTATTGCAAAAAGAAAGGATTTAACTTTGGGCGTTAATATTAGCCATTCTTATAAGATTCCTCATGCTGTTTCCTAACATAACCCCGAAATCGTATAAACTAATCCCTGTCATATCTCATAACGCGCATTGACGCTTCACTCCGTCTCTTTCACACTCATGAACATATCTCAAAGCAATGGATTTCTGAACCATACATTTATCTCATACCTGCACCGCGATGCAAAAATGTCTGCTCGCCCGTATTTCGGCTAGTATTCCATAAAGTTGCCGTCAACAATTTTAGGGAAACTTGATGTGCAAATTAGTCGTCTGTTTTGTCCAAAGTTAGAAACACCTTGGGATCGAGCGCCTTTGATAAATCATCTATCGAATTGCATAAATTGTCAATTATGCGGATGTGTTAAAAGGCGATCAAATAGCGCCCAGTGATTTTCCGTGTACGCCATTAAGTACATTATTGAATGTTTGTATGTGACAGTCGACAGCGAAACGCAGAACTGCAATTGACATTGTTAGCACTCGCAATCTAACTACTAATTAATATATTGGAGGTGTTTACGTGTACAGGAGGATTGAGTAGGAGCGACTCGGGTTCAACAAACAGCCAGGTTCCTGCGTGCGGTGCCATGGGACATTAGCTGCAGTGATTGCTTCGCAGATATCCTTTGTGATATCTCCGCACATCATAAGGTAACTATGCTCTATTTATTTTACTTGCCCCTGCTCGGACGTACCGGCTACAGTGGACGTTACCATTGCCGTGTGTCAGCACTCTGGACGCGTATCTAGAGATTGCCACTTTCACTTTTACTCGGAGTGGACTAAAAAATGGTTAAGGAATTGCAAAGAGGATTGACAACTGTCCGAAAGCAGTCGACTAAACGATCTACGCTTACTAGGGTTGATTTCTGTCCTGATTGTCTATAATCGCCGCTTACTTGTCAATTAGAGTATTATGAATGGGAACCATCCGTCCGGTATAGCGTTGATGGCCCTCCCGTTCGTGTCTATCACTATCAATTTCACAGTTACTTACATTCAACCGGAGTGTTCCGAATTGGTCTTCATTAAAAAAGCACCCAAATGGCACTACACATTACTGGTTTCTTTGTTTCAATTCTCGCCATAACATTCCCCAAAGTTCACACGTTCTCCTGCGCCATATACAGTGGAGCCCACATATCATGAACTTCAAGGGCTCGGCCGATATTCTTCGCTATACCTGGAGCTTGCTTCAGGCGGAACCTATAAGAGAAACTGTCAAATTAGCATGCAAAAGATAAAAAAATAGAATTATTCAGAAATTTCCTTTATTTTTAAACAGTCGTATCAAAATACATAATCCTGAAGTATTTTATAAAAACAATTGAAATTGTTTATTTATGTGACTCAATTCGTGTGAAACTACTGAGAACGTCGATTGGAGTATTTCGCAGTTGCAAAGAATCGTGAATCTGATGTATCTTGTAGACTACACCGGCATCGCCGGAACTGAATGTATTGTGGCAAAAATTCGATGGGACTTTCATGGTCGTCAGCACCTTTTGCCGATGACACACTTGACAAAATTCGCTTATCGATATGTTCGGTGCTAATATTTAAAAAACGCTCTAAGTTTCGCGATTGCGACTGTTACTGCGGGCAATCTTTTCACATAAAATTCTTCTGTGTGTTTGGGTGTGTATGAGATGAAGAAGATGCCAAGCCTCCGAGCACTCAGCCCCTAGAGGTCCATTGTGCTCAATTACCCCGTTTAACGGAATATCCCGGATTCGTTTATATATCGCAAGATTTCCGATAGTGGATGTGATGCTACCCGCTGCAGCTGAAGCGTATCGGTACTAAAAATCCTATGTTTGATGCATCCATAGACGAGGCACTCACATGGAAAATGGTTCGTAAATTCCGCTTCCCCGTATCATCTTGGACAAGTCTCCCTGCTTTTCGACAAAATAAATTTTGCCAGAAGGATCTTTGGTTCTGAGAGGAAAAGTTTGGTACATCTAGCAAGATCAAGGCTATAACACTTGCCATTATGGGAAGCTTGTTCCCAGATTTTGAAAGCATCATTATCCGATCCTACTGACACTCTAAATGCTAGTGCTCAACGCTCTCAATGCAGCTTGACAATTCCTACAGATTGCGATGTATCAACCTTCAACACTCGTCAATCACCCAGGCTGTTGCCCTCAGGGTTACATACTTCAGATTGAAAAAAGCCAACTTACAGCCCACAGTTAGTTTTTCTCTATTTTTTTTTTTCATTTACTAAGATTCATTCCACCACAATGGTTTTATTCACAAAAAGGAGAAAACTGGATGGACTTTGCCTCCCTGAGATGAGGGATATTACCCTTCAACTCTCCGAAGAAGTGAAATATCTGGGAGTTACTCTAGACTTCTTTGGAACAACCATGTAGAAGTAAAGATGAAACGAGCTCCCACAGCTTATGGGCTGCCTCGATATGGGGACTCAGGCCTCATGTGGTAATGTGGATATATGTTGCCATCATTAGGCCGATGTTCCTATGTGCATCCGTACTGTGGTGGGTTAAGGTGAGACAAAAAGGTGTTCATCGTAAACTAGCTGCACTGCCAAGAACTGTGTGCCTGGTTATCACTGGTGCCATGAGCACGACATCCGGCGCAGCTCTGAATGCACCACTCAATTTGCAGCAATAAAAGCAGCTCATAGACTAATTCGATTAGATCTATGGGGAAACAACAGATGTGAGGGCACAGAGCATTGATAGAATTACAGTTCTTACAATGCCTTCCGATTCTCGTGTCCCCATACTTCTGTTTGGTAGAAGATATGAAGTTACCCTGAAGCGTAGAGAGGACTGGGAAGACCCAGAGGAATGCATGGAGGTATATACGGAAGTCTTCTACACCGATGGCTCAAAAGCAGAAGATGGTTCTGGAGCCGGAGTCTACCTCTCAAATAAAAACGAGAAGTGAGCTTTTCCTTTGGGACAATATGCAACGGTTTTTCAAGCCGAAGTTTATGCGATCGTAAGGGCGGCAAATTGGGTTGAAGGGCAGGTGCATCGCAATCTGCAGTGACAGCCAAGCTGTAATGAGGGCGTTGAGTAGTTCTTTGATCACCTCGAAAATCGTTCATGAATGCAGAAACCGTTTGAACTCTATCTCTAGATTCAATGCGGTGGAACTACTTTGGGTACCTGGTCAATAGGTAAGATTTGGGGCTTTCAGCGCAACAGATTCATTGAATGTATACATCCATAATAAAACTCATTTTGATGTATGCGTGCATTTATGCGCAGCCCACCTTTCTAGGTATCATCATACTTGCTCCTATGCATTAAAATAATGCCGTCAGCGTAACCGTGGACAACCTGGGTAGTATTCATTACAATAGAATTTGTACTTGAAACTTTGAATCTAAAGTAACTTTCAGAAATTTCACTTCATCGGAGAGTTTTCCTCGTTTTTTGTAAACAATAAAATTGGGTTTTATTTGGATTTGCTAAAGGTCCGTGCTTGAGGCACCAACTATCAATCAAACCAATGGTGTGTTGTGTATTTGAACACATCACACGATTAGCACTACCACGTCATCCACATAAGCTTGGGCGTATCTTCTTTTTCTTCACCCTTTGTCCGGTTACAAGCGTATATTGTCACATTTTGCAGTTCGCATAGTAGTGAGTCGATCAAGATATTTCACAGAAGCGGCATTAGCATAACTCCTTGAAGGCAGCCTTTTGTCGCTTCCATTGTTAGGTAACAATCAACACCCCCTTTTGATCAGACAGCAATCTCTGGGCATAGCATAGATCCACTTAATTAAAATTTCGCCACCACCATGCGCTCTGGCGGTATTACAGAGCTTTTGGAACGCCCCTTCAATGTCCATGAACATCCCTTCAAGTACCCCCTTTTTCACAGTTTCGTCCTCTGTCTTTGAAATGAAATAATGAAAAGAAGACTCACATGACTTCCTAGGCTGGTAAGAATGATTTTTTTCTTTTAGTGGTTGCGACTTTAGTGCCTTCTCGCAGATATGATGCTCAACCAGTCTCTCCATTTCAGCGAAAATGTCTGAAGTTTTTTGGTTTTAAGGGGGTCATCCTGTGTGAAGGCCGTTTTTTTTCGCCTTTTTTTGAAAAATTATTTTGAAGAACTGGGTAAGGATAGAAACGTGATTTTTTCACCATATGTTTATTGATATCTCTAGTATATTTGATAAGTTTTTCAGCTTGATAGCGTAGCTAGTTTTCGGAATACGTGTCAATTTATGCACCCATCTCCAAAAAAAGGTGTTTTTCTGCTGCCACGCTGTAGGGCGCTGTGTTCATCTGAGGAAAAAAAAACTAAACGGCATTTTAATGTGGACAATATTCCACGGTCCGCAAACTAGGGTAATTAGAAAATATTAAAAGGGTAAATTTTTGGTGGGCTTTTAAACTTAATTTTTTGGATTTTGGTGATTTTTTACGGCTTTTTTTATGAATAAAAAAAACGACCGGTCCGATTGCAATTATCCTAGTTTGCGGACCGTAGAAATATGTATTAAAGAAGTCGTGAAAATTTCAAAGAATTTGGTTGGATAGATTTTGAGCTATGGTGGCAGCCGATTTTCAAGATGCAGTTTCGAGAAAAACGCATTTAAAAATTTAAATGTGATTATCAACAATAAAATTTTAACTCACCATTAGTTAGTTAGTTTAGTTAAATGGGGGGAGCCGCAGCTCCGAGCACTCAGGCCATTATTAGGCCCATTGTACTATCCCCGTAAGTTGCCTATTCAATGGCTTCCCGCCTACGGCGTTCGCAGGCTTTAGCGAATCTGAGAACATTCTCAAGAGGTAGAGAGTGTGCAGATTCTTCATTGAAGAAAACCTTGCCAAGGTGTCTTCGTCTGAGATCTGAGGATGCCGGGCAGCTGCATAAAAAGTGCAGGGCAGTTTCCTCCTCCTCCTCACATTGGCTGCACACAGCCGAAACCACTACCCCAATCTTTTCCATATGGTAGTTTAAGGGGCAGTGTCCCGTCAAAAGCCCTACTAGGGTTTTCATGTCCCACTTCTTAAGGGACAACAAAAATGCCGCTCTAGTGGCCCTAGGCTCCTTTACAAGGATTTTCGCTTGCCGGCAAGAGTCCAAATTTCTCCACTCGGTTGCGTGAATCCTTGCAATTTCACCTTTCAGAGTAGACTTGACAGTAGATGGTCGGATTCCAAGAGCTGGTTCTGGGCCCACCATTGTGGATCCAGACCCTCGGCGAGCCAGTCTATCAGCCCCCTCATTACCGGCGATGTTAGAGTGCCCCGGCACCCACATTAGGAATGTTTCGTTCAGTCGGCCAAGTTTCAGCAGCACCTGACGACAACTCCACACCAACTGGCTTGATATGTTGTTGCCATCTAGGGCTGATAATGCCGCCCGACTGTCGGAACAGATTCGAATGGTGCGACCCCTCCATTTTTGTCGCAGACATTCTTCTGCTGCCAATGAAATGGCATATATCTCCGCCTGGAATATGGTCGTCATTTTTCCGAGGGGTCGGGCCAGTTCTATAATCGGATTCTCCGAGAACACGCCTGCACCCGATCCATCCTCCGTGACTGACCCGTCGGTGAAGATTATTAAGTCTGTAATCTGAAAAGACTCATGGCCACTTGTCGACCATTCTTCTCTTTCGGTGATTACGACAGTGTATGTCTTTTCAAAGACGAATCTGGAAACCATATGATCGGTCGGCATCAGGGCTACCGGATGTTTTTCAAGGAATTTCCATATAGACGCATGCCCGTTGGATTGGCCGCCTTTCCACGCCCCAATGGTATCGAGCCTATATGCGTCGTTTGCTGCTTTCCGTTTCACCTCCAAGTGGATGGGGGGTAAATTTAGGATGGCTTCAAGTGCCGCAGTCGGCGTAGTACTCATTGCTCCAGTAATACTTAGGCAACCAAGTCTCTGAATCTGCGTTAGCAGCTTCCTGCTGTTAGCAAAGTTCAGTCTTGGCCACCAGACGATGCATGCATACATCAAAATGGGTTTTATTATGGATGTATACATCCAATATATCCGTTTAGGTGAAAGTCCCCAGGTCTTACCTATCGCATTCCTACAGCACCAGAGCAATCTGCAGGATTTCTGGTATTGTTCCTGGATATGATGCTTCCACGTTAACTTGGAGTCGAAATGTACTCCTAAGTACTTGACTGTTTGTGCCAGCTGGATTTCCGCCCCTGCTAAGGTGGGTAGCGTATAGCTGCCCCACCTGACATTCTTAGTGAACATAACTAGTCCAGTCTTTCTAGCGTTCACCGTGAGTCCATTGCGGAGGCACCAGCTGTGGATTACATGCAGAGTTGCACTCAAGCGGTCACATGCTGTGTCCGCAAACTTGCCGTTAATTATTACGGCTATAACTCACCATTAATCTGCTATACCTGGTCCATAGAGAGCACCCTCCGTTTCTTCAAAAAAGTCTTGTAAGGCCGATTGTTGCTCTCTGCATAAACCTGACATATGTGACCAACTTGACATCCCATTGTCACTAGGATTTTGAGAATGCCATTGCATCCTTCATTGAAAATAATTACAGCCAGAAAAGTGGCTATTTCTACGACCTTGGCCCCAGAATGATGGTGTTTAAGAGTGAAAGTCCAGATCAATGTATTTAACGACTCATTGTTATTCCGGGTCTCTGCTCCTAAACATCTGTTCAACGGATCATCTCGTGATAAATCTTCGAAGATTGGCTTAATGACTGTTTGAACTTCTTCAGTCAAAGGTGCCTTCTCGTGGTGGAAACTATCCAGTTCTCCTATAGTTTCCGCTTTGCGCCATTTGCACCAACTGTCTGCTGGACAATTTTGATGCTGAGGATTTTCGTCTGTAGAACATTTATGGAAGAAAGTTGCCCAAATTTCTTGCTTCATTCCTTCTTTCGAATAGCTAGCCCAAAAAATGTAGTGAGGTCGTTAATAATCTTAGCAGTAAGTTTTCCAGCCCCTTTTCCACCAATGCCTTTGTGATTCTTCTTTGCATTTCTAAGCCGCGTTGCCATTCTTTTCTCGACATGTCCTACGCATTCCTTTTTTACTACTACGTATATTTTATTATTTGCAGAAATACCGGAGAAAACTCCAGCAAAATCCAATATACAAAATTTGTCGCAATTGGAACATCCACGTTCATGCTTGCTAAAAGTTTCTTTGCTGACGTTGATGCGAAGTCCTTTTTCTTCTCTGATAAGTATCGATTCTCATGAAATACTCGTTTTTTAGTGCGAGCATGGCGTTGAACGTTAAAACGATCTCCATTCGTACGATCCATTTAAAAAAATCACTGAACACACAAACAGCACAATACTTACAACAAAATATAACTGAGTATAGCTTGAAAGCCTTTCAGTGCTCACTCTAGACTGGATTATCCTTTTTATTCCAAACAGCAAATAAGTTTAGACAATTGATTGGTTTTCCATCTTTTTATATTTATACATGTGTTCGAATTTATAAGGCTCAGGTAAAAAACTAACAGGTAAAAAAAGATTCGATGCTCTTTCTCATCGAGTACTCTAGCCGCGGCTGTAAACTCCTTACCTGTTTAACCCTGTAATTTCTGAACGACTCGGAATTTCAAAAAATCCCTTTGCCCGCATATTCTCCACTATATATAGATACAATTCATCGATTTTTCCAACCCGACACACGGGATGACCCCCTTAAATAGTCATCGGATGTAAGGTTTATAGGAACAGCCAATTCTCTCCCTCTCACTTCTGTCATCTGTTCTCCCGCATGGTATGCTCCCAATAGATTGTTTATAGACTCAACTCTGGAGCTGGTAACTTTCCATCCAGTTTTCTAAGAGAGCCCAGTTTAACCGACTCATCCCTTTTCAGGACTCTATAATGCCTTGAATTCTCACTTTCGCTTTCCAGTTCCTCACAGTATGCTCTAAAAAAGTCTTTGGCCGAATTCTTCTGACGCTTAGTTCTGGAAGTTCAATCAGTTTTCATTCTGATTACCTACAAACGCGATTCAGAAGTCGTCTGATTGATTTCCTGAGTCTTTGCAGTTCTCAGCTCCACCAGGAAACCTTTTTACCACTTTGAGCTAGGGTAATAGGAAAAGCCTCTTCAAAGCATTCTAAAAGTGTGAGATTCAGAGTTTCAACTCTAGAATTCATCGCATGTACGTGGTCTCGTAAAGTGAGACAAACTTCATGATCTTCAGCACCAAGAAGATGAATGACCACGAGGAACATCTGATGGAACGATAGGAGAAGCAACTGAAGGGGAGGGAACTATCGCACCTAAGCGTGCAGCACGGGTATCAGCCTCTCAGCTTCGCTGCTCTGGGTTCAAATCGGTGTCATGGATGTCTGTGTTCGTCTTGTGTGGCTCGCTGCTGTGAGCTTATCATTTACATAGCGTTATGTGTGATGATAGTGAAACTGAAGCACACACAGCAATCTCTATCTCAATCTTCTCACTCTACCGGGTCATCGCACTTTCCCTATCTTCATTAATTGACAGAGTATAGAAGACGTCGATCAATTTATATATCTAGCGTAGTTTCTACCGATTGTGGCAACTAACTGGATGTCACTGGATGCATTAACAGCGCTAGATACATTCTCGCTGCCTTGTCTGAAATCTAGTAATACAGTTATCCCAATACCAAGTACATAGAAAGTAACCCCCATTGTCATTCGATAGCTGCAAGCCTTCATGAACAACTGACATATCGTCGGAGAATACCCTGGTCTGTTACTATTTTAAACAAAGAGCTTGTTCGGCACACAGGCCATTCACCCGTGGGCGATGTGACCAGCAGAAGCAGAAGTGGCATAGTAATGTGCCACAACGAGACTGAATTGTAGGGAAGAAAGAACATCTAGCATCCGATCAATAAAATTTCTCTTTCATTTTGGTAGGAATTAAACGATTTCCTAGAAAATATTTATCTCGTACTTCCCACTCTCCCTTCTTGAAAGCAATATGAATTGACAAGATTTTTATGCTGGAGATATGTATTATAAGAGGTTTTAAGTGGCCTTGAGCATAAAAATAATACGAAAAACCGAGGGTTCCAAATACCACTCATCGGAATTTTCTCTGGGGGACGCCAAATTTATATTTATACGAACTCTATTTGACAACAAATAAGGGTTTGAGATTATGCATGCTGCCATCTCTTATCGGATTAACTTCAATGCGTGATTGAAGCTGTCGACTACCTAACGTAAAATCCGGACAGGAAACAATGGCGTTATCTTGAATTTCAATTGGACTTTACTAAACTTCAGGAGCAAAGTTTTATAGCTCCAAAAATTTAACCAAATGTTTGAAAATGTAAAATGTACGAAAATGTATTATGTACGAAAAATCAACATCCGTAGAAGCAATAAGGGAGTCGAGTATTTTTCATTGGGCCCAACACACCGAGTCCTCACGATTCTCACTTCTCGAATTTAAGTCTGGACAGAGGGTTTGTCGTGACTGTGATAAACTTGGGCAATGCTTTATCATGCATCCTCTGAAATCTGGACCTGAAAAAACGTGATCCGCGATGCTGATGTTAATGAGCGAGGCACCATCCTCTTTAAGTCCATTCAACATCTGTCGTCTGCTGACAATGTAGACATCATAGGAAGAACAGCGAGAGACGATTGCGTTGGGTAGTTGGGACGTTGATGATGATAATATCATTCAGGCTTTATAGTTATGCTTCTGAAAGCCGAGGTCGGGAGACGACTGCACCAGAGTTGTGAATCTGAAAATCGGATTTTTAAGAAGAATATTACAATTGCTGTATTCAAAGGACGCTAGTTTTTCATAAGGCTTTGGATATTTAACTGTCGAATTTTAACCATTAATGAATTTAATTGTATTTAAATCTTTCAATGGTCTGACTTTATCACCATTCTTCATAAGGGAAAGGTATTTTTCAAATAGTTCATCGTTGTTGGAGGAAGTAGCCTAATTGAGGAGCTTCAGCAGTTTTGGTTTTTGCTACTGGACGAATAATGCGGCTAGGTGAAAAACTATTTTCGAAATCCCTAATTGCGAACTGTTATACTTTCTGCAATCTGCTCGGGGAAAAAATATATTTTTGAATCTGGCATACTTCTTGATTTCTATATTTGTTCAAACAGCAAAGATTATTATTAGCAATATGAGACCAAAGAAAGTGTTGAAAAAACTGATCTAAACAAAATTCAACAAAATGATTTACTTTTGAAATATTTCAGCCAACCTAAAGCCGACATTTTTATATGTAAACAATGGATGAAAATACAGAGTACCAAGACGGCGAGGTGGTTTGGGTGAAGCTAGGAAATTGTTGGTGGCCTGGTGAAGTATGCAGTGAAAGTCGGTTGCCGAAGGGGATACTGAGCGCAGTGAAAAAACGACCTCTGGTCATTGTTCGATTCTTCAAAGAGACCAAATAGTAATTTACCCACATTTCCCTTCTCAACATAAAACTAAACGAAATATTTTCAGTGAGTACGTAAAAAATATAAAAAATATTTGCAAATACAACGACTCGAGGAAAAATGAATTTATCAAGAAAGGACTGGGTAAGTGATTGATAAATTGATAAAATTACCACGTGGTTTTGTACGGCAACATTGAAAGCAATTTAATAATCGATAAATTAATCATTTCTAGATCTCCTCAGGAGCAATAAAAAATATATGGAGAAGTTTCCTTCGGACGTATCACATGCCGAAAAGCTAACCAACGGAGATGTGGACATAATTTCGCGCGAACAGTTTAGTCCAGTTAAAAAAGTTTCCTACTCCAATATATTCGGTGATAGTGCAACCAAAAAGAAGAATAATGGCAGTAAAAAATCTCCTCGACAAGTTTCTGGTGGTAGGAAGACGAGAGTGTCCCCGATCATGCAGGAGGTTAAGCCAAAAGTAAGTTAATATGGTGAGTTGTCAAGTGCGCTATAGACCTAAATTTCTTTTGATCATTGCAGGTAAATCTTGTTATCACGACTGTATCGAATATAACACCGCGCCAAACAAGCGCACCATCAGACGCATATAGTTGCAAAATGTGCCCATTCACGACAGCGCGTTGCAATATTATGATAATGCACATGAAAACACATACAAAAAGTAGCACACCAAGTCAAGGTATAACTCGATTCTATAAGTTAAAACGCTTTTTATTGATTGAAATATTTCAGCTGAAGAGCGTAGTATTCAGAGTCAGCGAGAAGCAGAGAAACCCACAAAAGAAGTTAAAGAAGTTTTACGGGTGTGTGTATCCCGTCGAGAATCTTCTGATTCTGAAAGGCTCGACACTGACACGGAAAATGAAGAGAGCGAGGAAGAGGAGGAAGTAGAAGAAATAATCCCTGTGGAACCTCCTAAAAAACGCAGGCAACCTAAGAAACCGGGCTTGAAACATATTATTTTGGCCGACTGGAGTGAAGATGACGATGAAGAAGAAGAGACAAGTGTGGTTCAAAAACCACAAGAAGATATCAACGATGCTAGTGGATCTAGCACTGAAATGATCGAAAATCAATCTCCCAATGTCTTGGATAATTCAATTTCGCAGCCAGATCAGGAGGTGCAGAAAGAAACAGATAACAGTGCAACCCCAGATAAAGTCCCTACTACGCCCAAATACCGTAATATACCCAAAAAAGATAGAAGGGACATTATTTTAAGTGAATTCAATACTCCAAACATCCCCGTGAATGAGGAAAACGATAAAATCCAAACAAATTCCCCTTCATTGGAGAGCGATCAGCAGATATCAAACAATGTTGAAACTCCTCCAGACGCAAATACCGAAACTAGCAAGAATAGTTTAGAATCTCCCACCAGTGCAGTAGTGAATACAAAAGATGGTTTGGAAGGTGTCCTTTCAAAAGAGGAAGATACACCGTTAATTCGAATAAATACAGAAGTCGAAGTTGCCCCATCGTCTGTGGAGAAACAAAAATCGACGAAAACCATTTCCTGCTTTGATTTTAAGGATGACGAGGAAGCCGATGCTGACACCTTTTTCCCAACATTGAGTAAGCTAAAAGAAAAATATCTGTCTCCAGATAAAAGTAAATCAGTTGAAGATGAGAATTCTACATCTACGGAACAAGAACGGAAGGCAATCGAGCAAAAAGATGAACAGTTAGTGGCGGACATCGAGAACCTTTTGAATACTACTATAACACCAGAGTTATTAAAAGGTGAAACCGAGTCTATTCCGCATGACGTACGTGCGTTACCACCAAAAGAACGCGGTAAGCGTATTTTCAAATCTCGCAACCGACCTAGATTTGACAAGGTAGAAACCGAGGTGACAACAGATATTCAATCGAATTTCACCGTAAGTCAGCAACCATGTAAAGAAACCAACGAACTGAATGTGAATACACCAAATGACAAAGCGTTACCTAGTCAAATGGAAATTTCAACCCCATCTGATAAAATCGACAAGGCAGATTCTGACGAGAAAGAAAATACGAATATTTCACTTTCAAATAATGACTCATTGACGACTGAGCCGTCGGGAAACAATGAGCAGAATATTTTAACCCCGGCCAGAGATGATGAATCGGAGTTGCTGAAACCTGAAGACCATGAAGTTGTATGCATCGAAGAACCTCCACAATCTGAAACTGTAGACGAAAATATGCACTTCGATACACCTGCACAAATGGACGAGCAGCGTGATAATAGAAGCTATAATGCAGAAGAGACGGATGCTGTGTCGATTAAAGATGACGGAAATTCCGTAGACCAAATGAACGAGGCAATATTTGTAGAAGACAACGAGTCGATCGATTCGACAATAGTGGAAGTTTCTGAGGGAAACTCAAACCTTCCAATGACTGATAATGAACATGATTTAATTGTGCTAGCAGCTGCAGAAACTTTGATTTCTATACCTTCTAAGCTATGCGCAGAAAATCGATTGGAGGCAGCTAATGTGCTCCAATATCAAACAGAAGAAAACTCAGATAACATTGCCCCGATAAGTAACATTGCTCCACAGGTGGCTCCGGAGGACGATCACTCAATTTTGATTAGTGAAAATACATCGTTAACAAATGCTAATGTAGAGAATTCGGAAATAGATGACTATCTACCATCTCAACAAGAAATAACTGATAATGCGGAAAAGTCAGAAGTTGCAGATAATATAGTGCCTCAGAAAGAGGAAAGCGATAACGTGGTCGATCTTGAAGCGGAAGATAAATCTCTGCAACAAGAGGAAGTAGCCGATGTGCCACAGATGACTGTAGAAGCACCAGTTGCAGTAGAAACGGAAAATGAAATAGTTGAAGAAGTTCCAATTTCGGGACGATCCAGAAGGTCGAAAAGCCAAAAATCCCGTAAAGTCGCGAAGCGGGAGGTGTTGAAGGATGATATAAATGATGTTAACGTGGACAATGTTATATGTGAAGGTATGTAATGCTTTTTATTTAATTTATTTTTTAGTTTCGAAATTTTATTTGGGCGTTCTGGGACATCTTTCCAATACTCATCGTACACACTTTGTGATTCGCACCAGCAGTTGATATACATGTTATTTTACTTTGGTGTACCTATCATAAGTAAAGCTGAATCCAGGATAATTCTAAAAGAACGACCTTTCCGTACCAACAGATACCTCAAGGAACTCTATATAACAGTAGGCAAACTCATTGCAGGTTACTCTGTAATCGTTTTGGGTAAATTTCAAACAATCTGATTAAGCAGGGGACTTCTAAGCTAGCTGGCTATCGTTCAGCAATAAAATTCCTTGAATATCATTGCTATGACAAATGGCAAAATAAATAATTATAGCAGAAAATAATGGTGTCCTAATATTTCGGCTGTTTTGATTTGTTGTTCATCTTGTAACATGAATTGTGGGCGGCTTGCATATGTTACTACGGGGAATTGTGAGAAGCCAAGGTAACGTTTCCGGTCCCTAGCCTCATACGAGAGCAGCCATTTATTCTTAGGAAGCGGTTTATTCCACTCTCCTCTCATTTCAAACAAATGAGGTTCCATTCCTCGCTTTTAGTCTCATGTTTGGGGTCTTTTTCTTCTAGACCGTCCGTATATAATATCACAATGTCCGGTAACCAAACTATCTTATTTCTGTTGAGTACTTCCCTAGCCTCACCAAACCGTAAAATATTATCATCCCACGCAAACTGGAGCCCATACCTCAGAAAGTATAGCTTTCTTGGATATTTTTCTCCGCTGCGGAGTTAGTTTTGGTTCTATCCTTTTCTCATTTTCTAGGGAACAGATGACCGACCTAACTGATGTGTTGCGAGATATTTTTGGTCCTAGGTCTTTTGAAAGGAATTTTCGGATTATGGCATTGTTCTGGTGGTGTCTTTAACTCCGATCGCTCTCTCTAACTTTCACCTACAAAGTTGGACGGGCTTCCCTCTCGCCTCCATTCGTTCTATAGCCTTCTTTCCTTTTTACATAAAGACTACTTTTCCTATCTCGGCTATAATAGATTCCATGGCAATTCATAGTTTGCGTTGTCGTACTGAATAGGGCTGTAGATTAGAAGTGAGCAACCTGTTAAATTGGGTGGTCAGATAGTATCTGAAGTTTTTTGTATATCTCAAGATGTGGGAAACACTTCTAGTATTAGACCACCTACCGGCCTGTTGCCACCACTCGATGTATATTAACTTTTCCGACTTTAGTGCTAGTTTCTAAACTTTATTGCTATGTAATCGTGGAGCAGTTTTAGTCGATTTTAAACGCTGCCTTTTATTACCGTAAACGAATTTGCCCCTATTTAGGTTGCAAACAAGTTTTTATGGATAGGGGCTCCGTTGTTTGTACTCAATAAAAGCGATTGCCTAACTCCCGGTTTACAGAGAACTTAAAATTGTCCGCGCGAGTCGGCTTGACATGTAGAGCAGTATCACCAATATTAATCAGGAAACAAATGTGTGGAAGCTCTGTTGCAATCAATCTATGCCTTGCTGCCTTTTCTGGGCATTTAAGACATGCATTCTTCTAGAGAGTTTGATCGACAGAGTATAGGCTAGTTTTCGCTCCGAATCGTGCTGCATTTTCCACATGAAAACGTTCAAGATTATTTTGAATCAGTGCGCAGAGTTTAGGTTTTCGAAACCTGCTCTTCATCGACTTCGAGGAAGCTTTCGACAGAGTGAACAGGGAATGTATGTGGTGTGCTCTAAGCAAGAGGGGCATTTCGGAAAAACTGATAATTCTTATCAGAGCGACAGCGAAGACGGTGTCCGATATTATTTCTTCATGCTATTGGTGATGTTCTCCATGCTGCCATGTTCGGAGTACGTAGAAGCACATCATCTTTCCCCGTACACTTCGACTACGCTGCTGACATCTCTTTAATCTCTCAGGCGGAAGTGGAGCTGAAGCGCATTTCAGCGTACCGCGAACGGATACGCGTAGGTGTGGGTTGACGCGCTATACCTCATCAAAACATAAATGGCAAATATATTTTTGTTTCTTCTCACTTAAATATATCCTCCTAGCAAAACCTATGCTGACGCTAAATCATCTCGATCATCCCATGTTAAATTATTCTGATTTCTCGTTAAAATTTTCCTTAATTATTATTATTCCGAGTTGTCACAAACTCGGTAGATGTCGCATTTTATCTAATAATAGCACTAAATGCCAAGCTCGGACGATCCTACCTACTTGAAAGATAAAGGGGCTCTGGTGGCGGTGGTCCGTAATAGGTTAATGGGAGAACACGTCAAGAGCTCCCCGCAACATCGCGCAAGTATGCAGAAGGGTTATCTCTGCATTTTTTGAACCAGGCTGTGTGAGATTCCAAGGATATCAAGGGAAGTTGTGATATCAATAATATACGCGGAGCAACCTCTTATCAATTAATATCACATCAGGCTTGTTATGTGGTATGTGGCGATCAGTTAGAACTTACCGTTCCCAATACATGCTGTAAGCAGAACTATCAACTATTGACTGCGACTCATATCGGTAAACCGGACGTGTTCCCTGCGGTCAGCCCATGGTTGTATGCAAGGTTGTGTTGAATCTCCTTTCATGCAGCATTGCGCCTATTTGTGTCTTGCACCGGTGCTATTATAGTGTAACCAGAAATGAAATGGTCCGAAGTCTCTAACGCCGAACCACACATTCTGCACTGGTCGTTCTCCACCCGCCCTTTTACTATGAGCTTCTTCTAAGTGCACATAAATCCACCCGTCTCAGCAAAGAGCTCCCCAGCACAGAGCCATCTGTTCGACAAATGCAAATCGTCAAATTTAGAGGATTAAAAGATCGATCCTTCAGGGCTCGTGCCAACCGGCTGTATATACTGGTAAATTTTTTATACTAGAAATTCTGCACCTGATCAAGATCAGGATCCCTCCAATTCTTCGAGCTGTTTATGATTTGTCGATAACACTCGAAAAATTCACGCCCGATATAGTGGCATGGCAGATGCCTTCAGCGGTAATCCACTCAGCATGATGGACGGGTAACCGCCAAAGTATACCCAAATATTCTTTCGCTTCCGTGATCGAAAACTGCATAGTCTGGACGCTCTGTTAAGGCTCGTTAACAAATCCAAAAAAAAACTCCCCTGGTTCCTCGCGTATGTTGCATTACGAACACGTCTAGAGTGACTTTCGCCATACCATCGTAACCGACTGCATACGACAGAAAATTTCTGTTTTAGTGTGTCCACTGGACATGGCATAGTTCCTGTAAACCCTCTGCAGTTTGTTTTTCATCATTCTGCTGGCATTTCCAGTGCTGATTTGATTCAGTCTATCAATGTCCTGCCGCAATGAGAAGATGAATTTTCCATGGTGGATCTGTTCGGTCACTCAAAGCCATAACGCAAAATCGAATCTTCTGACCGTGCAATTTGACAACCGTAACTGCACCACAATAAACAATCGATTGTAGTTGCAGTAGCGACATATCAGCACAGAGCCTAGATGCAGTCTCATCATTAATTTGCGATAGAATTCTCGGAGTTGCTGGAGATGCATAGAATCTGGGAAAATCTGGCCTATGGAAAGGATCTATTTCCGAGAATTCTATACACGCTGTTTGGAATTCGCCCCGTAGCCCAGTGGAGACTTCAGTTGAACGGTGAGGAAGAGTGTCTCGGCGAGTACTAAAACTAAAACCTTTGCCTAAAGTACGGGGTGGTGTTGATGCTGCAGCTTGTGGCCCATCGAATTTCAGTTAGCAGTTTCCGCGATGATCTCAAGCCGAACACGCTCCCTGATGATGACCAGGATTCTATCGCTGCGAATAATAAAGCAGTACAGTTCTGCGACTCACTGCACAGTCACATGCGCGAATTTTGAGAAACGCTCGACGAATCTCTGGTGCAACAAGGGGCGATAAGGTGTTGTACCTGCCCTCGCCGTTATTTCTTAGTAGGACGCAAACCTGTTTAAGTAGCGAAACAGCTGCAGCAGGCGGAGCCATGTTCCTAGTCATCGTGGCACCTAGACGTCGAATCGCTCCACGATTAGCGGTTTTGACACCGTGCCTGTCCATTACGGGAGTTCGACCCAACCACCACGGTTGTTAGGTTTCTTCTTCTCCTCATTTAATGGATTTGATCTGCAAGACTGCAGAGTTCCTGCACTTTTCTCATCCTATCCTCTGAGAAGCTGCAATGGCGTACAGCCATTCAGACTGAAGCCATCTATCCCTCATCCTTTCACAACCGGAGTTCGGACCGACTACGACGGACACCGGAACCAGTATCCGGTCTAGGCCTGCCTTAATAAGCAACTCCAGACATCCCGGTTTTGCGCCGAGGTCCCCCAATTCTACATCCCTAAAAGCTGTCTGGGGTCCTGGCCTGATTTGATTATGATTTCCAAAACACTTTTTCTCATTGAAGTTCACAGTAGGAATAATAACCTACTGTCAACTAAATTAAAATTATCACCAATTTTATAATGAAATCACTGTTCATTTACAGATGCTCCCATGAAATCACCTGAAAGAAAGATAGAAGAAAAGGTCGAAGTAGCGACTGAAGGAGATAATATAACTGAGATCAATCAAATCTCACGGATTGGAAGGAAGTCAAGAAGAAATAAAGGAAAAGACGACAATGATTACAACAAGATTGATACAAAAGAAACGTCAGATACTGTTGTCGAAACTTGCAACGAGGAGATAGAGTTGGGAACTAGTCGGCAAGATTCCGTGCAAAGTAGTGAACCCTATGATGGTGCGGATGATCCTATACCTAAAATAATTCCTCCAAGTCCATCTTCAGGTAAAAAGAAACGCGAAAATAAAGAAGTAGCAGACAATACAGAAGATTTCGACGAAGAACATACCGTTTCATCCCATAGAAGGCATGCAAAGCAAAAACGGAAAAAGAGCAAGAAACCGTCGAAACGTGAACACATCGCCTCAGAAGCACCCACTTATAAGGAAGACGTAGATATTGAACCGGCCACTGCAGAACCTACGATCCAAATCGAAAACGCAGATATGGAAGCTTTAGCAAGAGTTCCTTGTGACATCAATGAGACCGATAACCAAAACGTCGAAGCGACCCATACTGATGCATGTAACAAACCAGTAAATGAGCCAGAAATTGCTTGCCCGACCATTGTCGAAAAGCAAATTGATTTGGATTTCGAAAAACTTGATCTAGACCAATTACAGTCACAACCAGAACAACACGAAACCACTTTGAGCGCACTAACAGAAGATAACTTTGCAAAGCCGCCCGAAGAGACTTCAGAAGCGCCAGAAGCTTCGGAGATATTACCAAATGCGACAAGCTGCAAGGAAAATGCACTGAACTTGGACTTGGGTTTAGCAGCTGAACCTGTTGCAGATATTTCGAACGAAAAGTTAGACGAAAATGTGAAAATATCTCACAACCTATCAACCCCGTCAGTAGAAGTAAACCAATGTAAAAACAATGAACTGCAGCTCGAGGCGATCGAGGATGATACAAAAAGAGAAATTACTAAAGAGCAAGAACCGATATTGATTTCTGCAGAGTTGAATGTATCTCCTAACGTTACGGAAAATAATATTCCCGAAAACTATTCGGAGGGTGAGAACCACCAGGAATCAGACTTCGATGTAGATAGCGAAAAACCTCCTATGAATGACTCGGGTCCTCCTCAAGAAGAGGTAATCAAAGCAACTGACAAAAGTGAGACTGAATATAATGAGGTGATAGTTGAACAAATTGAACATAATGAAGGTATGGACAACAACGTCGTTATTGAAAACAGCATTCCCATCTACGAAATTATTGACGAAAGCGTAGAGAGAGACGACGAAGGTATCGATGAGACGAAAGATATGACAGAATCGCATGAAGAAAAAGAAATGAATGCTGCTGAGCAGATATTAGATGAAATATCGAATCTAACCTCAAGCATTGACATCATTCTAGATGCAGAAAGAGCAGAAGATGAGGTTGAACTTCGTTTCGAAGGAATGGTTAAATCGGCGGAAATGGAAGAGACAATTCAAATGAATCCTGAGACGGAAACTGAAAATTCTAAAAATAATGAGACTGATGTTAGGTGTAATGTACCAATCAGTGAAAATACCGAAACGCCTGAAGTTGAGTTCCCCACAGAAAAAGAAATGTTTGATAGAAGTGAAGGACAAGTGTCTTATGACGATCACAAAGAAGATGGTGACAAAAATTATGATGAAAGTGATCCTTTAGCACTAAATCCCGAACCTGTAGACACAACTGAAGAGTTGGAAAACGGAAACAGTAGGAAACGCAAAAATCATTTGAAATATACGCCTCCAAAAGTGTTTGTCCAGAGTGAATCGTCGTCTGCCCTGTCTCCGGATTATGAAAAGCATGAAATTTTACCGGTTGAAGAAATAAATGAGAACGTGGCACCACCAAGTATGCAAGTGAATGATGCAGCTTCCGTCGATAATATACGCAATGAGTCGTTAGTTGTAGAAGTGAGAGTCCTGGATCAAAGTGGAGAAATTATAACTAATGAAATGGAATGCAGCAGAAGTCAATGCAGCAGCGTTGCAAACGATCCTAAAGATATTCCAGTTATCACAACGTTAGGGATAACAGAACAAGATAATACACTTTCGCAGAAATCACCGACACCGCTAACTGTCAATATGCTCAGATTTGACTGCGAGCCAACTATCCAACCAAGTCAGCCATTTAAGTCGATCAGAGAAACGGGTAAGATAGAAAAGGCAAGACAGAGTAAACCAAAAGATGAATATATTGGTGGGTCCAATAGCTTCGAAACTTCTCCTGTTTCCGTAATATCTGCACCAGTTCCCGAATCGAAGCCTTCGGGGAAACGACGACTTTCTAGACTTAAAGATCAAATACCCAAACCACAAGTGACGGCCACTATCTCGGAGGAAATTCAAGAGCGTTTCAAAGTTTATAGTTTTGATGAGCAAAGCGATGGAATTGAAGTTCCTAAGAAATCTAAATACTCAACTTCAAAGGAAAATAAGAACGATAGAAACACTTCTAGAGCAGACGGAAAAAGCCATAATACTTCAGAAGGATCAAAGTCATATAGTATGCCACCCGAAAAGCCAAAATATAGCAGATCAAGGCAAGTAAACTTGCAAAACGTGTCAGATGTGTGTATTCCTAAATTTCCTAAAATCGATAGATCAAAGAGGACAATTTCACACCCAGAATCAAATGTGCTCACAAGAAATGAAATCGAAGTGAAGGAGACAAAGACGTTAAATGACAATTACCTACTGCCCTATGGTAACACCACTATGGAAAATACTAGCTCTTCGAATGTTCACCTTACAACACCGACCTCAACTAAATTGGGCAGACGTGAATCGCCGTCTAACTTAAATTCTTCTGTAATTGAAATGGATAGCCCACTCGCAGTAAGAGATGCCCATACAACAACACGTAGCTTAAGCGCTTTTAGATTATCGCAACCTCAAGTGAATGTCGTAATTGACTCTGAGCCTATATCAAATTACGGCGAAATTCGATCAAATACTTCTTCAACGCCTGTTTTCCCGACAAACACTACATCTACTAGCAAAAAGAAAAGTACAAGACCATCTCAAAGTAAAAGAAGCAAACAACAACAGCCACAACAAGTGCAGATTCAGTCGCAGTTTCTTCCGCATAATTTCTATGATCCCTTTTCCGCACAACAATCTTTTGAAATGAATGTGCAGCCAACCGGAGTTATGACTAAAGAAGGGAAAAGCCCACCCAAAGAAAAGAGTTCTCGGAAACAAATCTCGAATAGTTTAGAAGAACCAACTCCGTCATTCACGTTGAATCAAGGGTCGCCTATGGAAAGTCGAGGGCACGTTATCAGTTCACAAACGATAGTGATGACTGGTCCGCCCCTTACTCCGGCGAAGGGCCCTGTGATAAAAACATGTGCAGGTGACCCACTGTTTATAACAAGTAAAGGCAACCTTATTGCAAGTAACTCGAGTACAACAACATATTCGACCGCATATCTAGATAGTCAGCAACATCAACAACGAGAGCCAGAACTGATTCATAGCGTAGCGCCGTTCACATCACAAACCTCAAGTCAAGTCACATACTCTGCTTCCTCGCCGAAAATAGCAATGGTGGAGAGTCGAACACAGGGTACGCAAGTGCAGAGCAGGCGTACTTCTAACACTGCTGATATATCTAGAGATAAGTCATCCTGCAACTTGGCTGAAATTAAACGTCTTGAACAGAAACCAACCGGGAAAGTACTCACGGCTCATGGTTTCAATGAACTCGCACCGGTTGAGGGAGGCGTGATGCACGGGAAAATGTCAGTACGCGAGAGTGGTTCAGTAGACTTGCCGATTTTAGTACCAATCGGTGAGCCGCATGCTCCCGCACAAAGAATGACAACGAAAAGATCTTCACACGGCACTAAAGACGTGGCAAGTGGGCCATCGAGAAGCTCAAAACAAATGAGAAATAATCATGGAAATGGAGTTTCGCAGCAAAATTTACTTTCTGGTAAGTTTATATTTTTATTTATTGACATTTTAATGCTATTTCTATGACCCCTTTAATACAATTATTAATAAAATTATTCGAAATATGCTACGCTCTCTATGATTACTTGTTCTACATGAATTTTGCTCTAAGCAACGACTTCATGTGTGGGAGTGTTTTGCTTGCACATTTTTTAACCTATTTTTCCTTCGATATCGAGCACCATCTGTCATATGTGCCTATATATGGCAAACAAGCTTACAATGTCCAGAATTTTTCTCGAGATGAGATTCGTTGAGCTTATATGCTACTCACGCTTCTAGTGCTTAGATGTTTTGGCGAAGCGAAAGGTATTAAGCACTCTTTCGGGCATAGAAACGGATGTATTGGTCAGTTAAGCCGTTTACCATTGTGTCTCCCGTTGTACTAAGGTAGTCGACTCAAATCCATTCGACATCGACTGTCTGTGATTGTTTCACTCGCCACTTATAGCAGTTCGTGCTTAAAGATGCCCGGGAACTCCATGATTTTTTGCACTTGGGGGTTAACGTAATGAATCCATTTTTCGTCCTCAGTCACAATTATATGGTTGATAGTTATCCCTGAATGGGGCATAGTGCGCCAATATATGTATACATGGTTGGCATTTACCCCTTGGTGAGGTAAAACGTGTCAACCACAACTATTCACCATCGTTCGCGGTTACCTGAAATGCACTTCACGAATTCTTCACACCGCAATTTAATTGTGACTCCTCCTTAGTGTGTGATCTATTTCCTTCCACTTCCGTCTTCTAATCCCAGTGCGTATGAGTGCCAGGCCTTGCGCCAACCTATTTCTTCGTTTGTAAAAGTATCCCGCCAGCTTATCTCCATGACACGACATTGAAGGTCGAAATGTATTTATTTCCCTCCAGGATTTCCTAAAAAATTTACACTGGTCTTCCACCATTTTACACCAAGTGCTTCAAGAGTTACCCACTTGGCGGCCGGTGGATTCCATCACGTGGCGAAGCCAGCAATGCAATTGTCACCCTACCTTAATGTGCCACCTATCCACATTCATTTCCGCTTTCTGATCAATATATCTATGGGTAACTGGCCCGTACGCCGTCCAAGTTTTTCTTCATTGCGATCATTTGAGAGTATTCGATGATGCTTATCCCCAGATTTCTTCATAATGAAACAGAAAATTGAAACCTTCCGCAACTGACGAGAATTTGGTTCGTCGTCTGACATTTTCAATCGAGAATAATTTTGTAACATAGACATAAATCGACTAAGGTTTCTACGGTATTAGATTATATCTATGATCCATTTATTTGAACCAGCTGTAGGGGAGAGATAGCGTACAATCTACGGAATTGAAATCACGAGGTTTTTGTCGAAGAAATGTAGATATATAGTATTTAAACTAATTGAAACTTCTGTCATGTCCTAGGATGGAGGGTGCACTAGCTTAATTATCTTACGGACTTGTCTACCACTCGGTGCTAGCAGCGGCGGGACTAAGTTTTCGATTTCTAACTAGGATAAATAACGCCTTGCGGTGTAGGGGTGAAATTTTTCTGTCGAGCCCTTATATCATTCCCCAATTCATTTCAGTATCATTTGTGCAGAAGTGTTTCGCTGGATAAACTTTCAAAATTAGTAAATTGACGGCAGAAACAATGATTCTTAGAAACCCAAACTGTTCGACACACTTCATATTCTGCCCATTAATGCATTTCTTTTTGAAAAGAGGGACGAAGATGAATTCAGCGTGAAGCCGCGCATAGTTCGGACCAAAACTTTGCCGGAGCTAAACAATTTTTAAGATATGAGGAGTCCTAAGTCCGCATCTATTTAATGTCGATCCGCACCAAATGGAGAGCAACTTGCTCCCATTCTTTATGGTCAACTTCGGACGTTCACCCAAAAAGAGGAGTCCGTGGACCATAAAGAGTAGGAGCAAGTTGCTCTCCATTCAACCATTTTGTGAGGTAGTACAGAGACATCGGCTTCATTATCGATAAAGTTTTCCTTTTTTTGGATCACAAAAGTAGCCTTAGACGGTTTGTTGAATTACCTTAGTAGATACTAAACGAAGCTATATTTAAATCTATTATTTGTAAGTGAATCTAATTAGGTGAGGTATCTAAATTAACCATAAATTCTTTTACTCGTTATTCATGATCGTTTGAACTTACGATAACGGGGTTGCTAGCCGACTTACGCGAGCGTTCACACTTGGTCGCATTTTCTTCATAGCGATAGCAGTGGTAACAAAACGAACCGTCTCTACGAAAACCTATAGCGTTTTCCCGAGAGTCTTCTCATCTCACTTACTACTAAAGCATTTTATGGTCATTCGATATCACATGAAAACTCTCTAAGGAGAATGTGCAGAAGATCAGTTTAAAGTACCATCATGTCGACGCTTTATTTGTGCTGAGCTTATCTCAGCAAGTATTTCGACGACGTTGAACAGCAGTTCGCATTGATGTTTTGAAATTTACCCTGCATATTTTTCTACAAACTATAATCTTTATTGCAGGGACCGCGACATTTGAAGACAGTGGTGCACACCTAATACGGGATCATTCAAAGCAAGGACTTACTGAAAATGTGGAAGCAATGTTCAATCAACAGTCCACGCAAATCCAAACGACCGTATCACCGCCACAACAAAAGCATCATACGCCTCAACAACAACAGCTTCACCATAATCAGCGACAAACACATCAGCCGCAGCATTATCAACTAATGACACAAAATCAAGTAGTTGATCATCAAGGTCAACTTCACATACAAGATCAGCAACATCAATTGAACAATCAGCAAGCGCACCAAATGAAACTCTACCACCATCAGCAGCAAATGCAAACCGAGCAGCAGCAACCGCCTATGAGACAAACACAGGCAAAACGCAGAAAGGCAGATCATGATCATATGAGTGCAACGCAACAGAAAAAGATGCAGCAACAATATAAACTGCAACATGATCAACAGCAGCAAATTAAACTGCAGCAATCACATCATATACTGCAGCAGCAACAAGCAGAACAGGAGCAGCAAATGCAATTGAATCAGCAACTGCAGCATGAACAACAAATGACGCAAGAGCATCAGTTGCAGCTACAGTTGCAACAAGAACTGCAATTACAGCAGGAACAGCAGCTTCAACTGGAACATTTGCATCCGCAAGAGGTGGTGTTGCAGCACGACCCGCAAGAAATTGTAATTCAGCATGCCGATGATGGGGAAAATATCATGGGCGATCAGCTGCTGGTACAAGAAGGAACGAATACGTTCTATGTTGACCTTAAGAATATCGTTACTGTAATTGGTAGTCCGGAGGGAGAAATAGCCGCTGTACAATTGTCAAACGGAGAAACCTTGTTCGTAGCACAGTCTATTGATGGGAGCGATGGTCGCGCAGAACTTTCTGATCAAACGATTCAAATAGACGGACAGCATCTGCTGCTGACAGACGCTACAGCACTGGAAGAAGGCATCGAAGTACCAAGCCAAGAGATACTTGTTCAATCGCTTGATCGAGAAGTTTATCAAGAAGGGCAACTCATCGGAAATGTATTGCAAATTGAGACTTCGGAAGGCATTAAGCTTGTAGAGCACCCTATCGAGTACCAATTAATAAATAACGCCAAAACGGCAGCAACCAATGAAACTAATGCCATCATGCCACCTATTATGTCAGCTCTGGAGATTCCATCATCGAAGGGCGAACTTGTGATAAATAGTAAATCCAATGAAACAGGTTTGATTGGACAAAATCTCGACGACAGTTTAGCCGTTATAGGTGTAACGACGCAATCGTCGGCAGCACGGTCATCTCTTGAACTTCCGATCACAATCACGAATCCAGCTATCGCGCCAAAGACTTCAAACTCCATCAATATTAACAATTTGTATGGGACCGGTCTGCAGCAACAAAGTCAAATATCTCCAACATTGTCGTCACAAGACCCGGGTCAATTGACCTATGAACTTTTTACTTCAACAAACGTGATTACGCCCTCACAACATAACCAACATGCCAACATATTCAGTGATGGTGGTAACTACAAAGGTAATGAAAGTCGGACCCCTCAAATATCAACTGGACTGGAAAACCAATGCCTAAATGAGATTATCCTGCACTCGGGATCAGGAGCCACGAGTCGAACTGGCGGCATTATACAGCAGTCGAACGATTACATTATCAGTAGTGAGCAGGTATGTGATCAATTTACTGTGGTGGAGAACCAACCAGCGAGCGAATCTAATGCGGTTTACAGCAATCCAACCAGATAATATTCAATCAATTACTATTGACTTAAATTTAAGTGATTACTCTAACGTCTTAATTTCACTCCCTTAAACTTACTAGACTATGTTTAAGTTCAATGTTCACTTCATACAGTTTGATTTGCTTCTTGCACATTACTACTGTTAGGAACGAAAACGTAAACTAAGTAAAACGAAGCAGAAAAGGTTCGATTATATCATCTAACCAGAATACACGTGTATGTATTGCCCTTATATATCCAACCCTTATCGATGGAGTTATTCCTCTTATTTATCATTTCCTTGAACCCAAACATTTCTCTACTTGCTGTCACTGGAATTGCGTAAGCACGTTAGGAGCAATCAAAATGTCCACCGATTGTCGGTGTAAAACGAGAATTAAAAGCGTCCTCTTTGTAACACAATATCCGTTGCAAGTTTTCCGAAGTCTCTCTCGTCAGAAAGTGTGATTGACCGTCATATTGAGAGTTGTACAGAGTGTAACCCTGTGCACAAGTGGCTTCAATAAAGCAGATGTTGTCTCCACGAACGTTCAAAACTCAATTGCTTTGCGAGACTGTCGCAAGTGGAATAGGGAAACATGGATGAAAATCTGGATGCTGGTTATCGCAACAATTTGAATTATATAAAAGTGTTAAAAATAGCATTCGATGTACAGTTCAAAAGCACTTGCGTATTTATACTATAAGTAAATATAGGAGAAATGTAACTTCAAAAGTTGAATCATTCGCTTGTCAAAGGTAAAGCAAAATTTCATTATTTTTCATTTGAACAGCATATTTTATTTGGACGTTGTTATTTACAAAAGTAAGCATTATTTTCTATTCGTCAGCTATGTTATCGCTTGTTTTCCCGAAAGAAATGTTCTATAGCTCGTAGTTTGGTAATGTATTTTATATAATAATATGGAAACGTGGATTACATTACTCTTTAACATATTATATTTTTAAAACTTATGAAAGTATATATTTAATAGGTAATTAAATATAGAAATATGATGTAAACTGAGTCTTTCTTTCTCTTCTTCCGGAGGATATCATCTTATTTTTAGTAGAACTTCATATAGAAAGCTGTTATAAATCGTTGAGTGGGTAATAGGTGGTCGAGAAGGTCGGCGCGTCATCGCTTCTAGTTTCAAACATTAAATACAGGTGTCATCAAGTAGGCAACAATGCTTTTTCACGGATCTACAGGTTAGGGGAACTAAACAGTGCTCACGATGATTCTCGAGAAACAAATTTTAGTCAGGTTGTCTATGTCGATATAAACCTTATAAAACAATTTTTAGATGTTTAATAGTAGCTCCATTGGATTGCAGCAACGTCCGCGCCCGTCTACAGTATTACAACTGCTCGTACTTGTATGATGTCGATAAATAGCACACTTTTGTTCTGTGTTACGATTACCAGTTTACTTTTTTTGTTGATACAGATACTCAGTCCATCTTAGCAATCAGGTTCATAATACACTCTCGGCTTCACTGTTCTGTTGATTCGTTCAACCGTGTTTTGAATGGGAGTAACTTGTGTTGCCCGGCTTACTGTAATTACCTTCTAGCGGGATTTAATTCCTTCTGAGACGGAACCCATAAATTTGTTTGAAAAAGTTAGTCTTTATATATTATTATTATTTAATGAAAATACATAAAATAAATACATTATTTATTTCTTCTGGGCAAGGACAGCATTGTCAAGACTTCCGACTCAATTTATTCCTTCATGAAATGTACATGTAGTTGACATTGAAAGGATATTTATGAGATCTGTCTGGTATCGATTTGCAAAGTTTTTCTTGTGGAAAAATCCTGATCATAACTTTCATTTTTATTTCTGGCCTATTGAGCTTCTTCAGCTAACCGAACAATTGGGAAAGTACATGATGATATGACATCTTTGTCATAATAAAGAACTTTATGCACACTATTCTACCAAAAACGGCTTTTAAGATACAGTACGCTTGATGAGTCATGTCCAGCCACTTCATTTTGAGGGTTTTCAATATATTCTTTCTTGCACTCAGCTTATTTTCATTTTAGTGACTTCTGGCTGCGTTTTTTGTAGGGCACTAACCGATGAAACACTGCAAATTTTACAATCTATCATCATAAGCATAAACTCCGGTTGATCAAAAATAATAAATCATCTATCATTGTACACGGCGAGTGATAATAGTTTTATTTGCAATATCGAGTTGACGTCTTGTTTCATTAACCCTGTAGTCTTTTTTAAGGTTTTTTGTAAAACAAAACTTTATTAAAATCGGTTTACTGTCTTGTTTTTTTTTTTTTTTTTTGTAGGAGGTGGAAATCTTCAAAAGACTCTGGCCTGGGCACGCTAGAGTGTGAGATTTTTACCCACTAAAACCACCCCCGACTCCCACCACCGACATCATTCCCGAGATGACGAACGCTGCATCGTCTGAGACGGTCCTGAAAGCAGAACACACTCTTAAGGCTATTCTTCTGTGAATCGTACTCAGTTTATGTGCATTGCCTAAAACCTGCAGCGCTTTTCCCCAAACGGGAACTGCATAGAGCATGATGGAACTCACCACCCTGGCTGTGAGCAGCCTGCAAGTATGCGGGGGTTCTCTTACGTTCGGCATCATCCTTGCGAGAACCATACTCGTGGTGGATGCTTTTTCGCAAGTAAGCTCTATGTGCTGCTTAAAATTGAGTTTTCCGTCTATCATCACCCCCAAATATTTGATGGCCGGCTTGGAAGTGATGAAAGTCCTGGGGGTTTAAGGTGAGTTCCTGTCGTGAAGGCATGAGCCCACGGTTCTCTTCGGACACGGATTGATTTTGGGACCACGATCAGAGCCCCGCCATGCAAGCACAGCGGTCCTGGTTTATACTGAGTACAGGCTCAGCATTCATACCAGTGGATGCGAGGCCTATCTAACACCTCTGTCGCAACTAAGGAGTACGGCACCCGAGTTGTACAGCGCAACTCCACGCTCGAGCTCCGAGAAGCTCTGCCCGCGATGTAGGCATAACCACAGCCACCATGAAACTCCCACTAGGGGGCCAACCGCAAATAACCGGACCGGGAGCACATCCTCCGGGAATTCTCCTGGAGGAATCCTTCCACCTTTTCCTCCGCGAGTGCCAGTCCAGCACTCTCTAACCAAGCCTTAACAACACTGATTGCTTCGCTTGAGTACAACTCAGCATCCTCGAGATGCTTTGCGACCACAACCAGTGCTATATCACCGGCGTAACCCACCACCGTGGCCTCCTCCGGAAGGTTAAGTACCCCAGTGCAGAGCCCTGTGGGGCTCACGCGGATACAACGTACTCCTTGGGTCCATCATCGGTATTATACCAGAGTGTCCGCTCTAGCAAGTAGCTATCGACAATAGCGACGAGGTAGGTGGGAACACCAATCGTGGCTAGAGACTTTCGTATAAGATTCCAGTTGGCCGAATTGAATGCATTCCTCACATCCAGGGTCACCACCACACAATATTTGCTGGTATAACCCCTTGGTGGTCAAAGGGTAGTATAGGTCCCGGGGCGAAACGTGGATTGGTACCCACGATGGAGCATAAAACCTGGGAAATGCCTGCTGAACCAACACCAACAGCTCTACTACCAAACCCTATCTCCACCTCCACGTGGTGACCGCTGGGAGCTCTTTCTTAACGAAAAGCTGCAGACGGAGAAGGATGAAGGCGAGTCTCCCGCGCCTAAAAACGGGACAAACTGTACCAACTGGTCCTCCAGGTTGGGGGTTGGGTAGGGCTGACAACCCTACACGGAAAACAACCGTTACGAAGCCACAACAGGAGCCTCGGATAGGACGGATATTAAAACGACGGACCCGGCAACGACAAAGGAACAACGATTTGCGCATTTTCTCATGGAACGTGCGCTCCCTGTACAGAGATGAAGCTGATAAGCAGCTAGCCGATACCCTGTCCCAATATAGGGCTGATGTAACAGCGTTGCAAGAGATGCGATGGACAGGGACCGGTTTCCTGGAGAAGAGCCACTACACCATATATTATAGCGGCCATCCAGTAAACCATGTGCTCGGAGTAGGTTTCTTAGTCAGCCAAAAAATGAAACCTGCTGTTATCGGCTTTGAAAGTATAAGCGAACGGCTATGCACTCTGCGCTTGCGAGGCAAGTTTAGAAATATAAGCCTCATAAACGTTCACGCCCCTACAGAGGAGACTGCAGAGTCGGAGAAGGATACCTTCTACGAGGCAGTAGAAAGAGCCCTCGAAGCCTGTCCCAGATATGATATCAAAATCATACTTGGGGATTTCAACAGCCAAGTAGGGAAGGAGCCCGTATTCAGGCGATACGTTGGCTCCCATAGCTTACACGAAAAAACAAATGATAACGGACTGCGGACTATTCAATTAGCAGGGTCACACGAAATGGTTGTTGGAAGTACCTGGTTTGCGCGGAAACCGGTCCACAAACATACGTGGGCCTCTCCAGACGGGACCACTTTCAACCAAATTGACCACGTGTTGATCGAACGCCGCCACCTCTCAGCCTTGATGAATGTCAGAACATATAGGGGGGCCAATATAGACTCGGATCACTATCTCGTTGGCATGGTGCTCCGAGCTCGAATAACAATACCACCTAGAATCCCCTCTGACAATCAGGTGAGAGTGAACACTGAAGCCATCCACAACACAACCCTCCGCGACACCTATAAGAGGGAAATGGATGCCGCAATAACCGCAGTCAATAGAGGACCTGGAGATGAAGCATCAACTAATGATCTTCACAACCATCTGAAGAACGTTATCATGGATACGGCCACAAATATACTTGGCCCCAGCCGCAAAAGGAGTCGGAACGGCTGGTTTGACGATGAATGTAAGCTAGCAACGGAACGGAAGAATGCCGCATACCGAGTAATGTTGCATTCTCAAAGAACGCGGGCACGCGCAGAGACTTATCACGAACTCCGTCGAGCGGAGAAGCGACTTCACAGACGGAAAAAGGAAGCCTGGGAGAACCAACAAGTCTGTGAACTAGAAAAGTACAGGGAGCAACCGCACCAGGCGCGGAAGTTTTACCAACAAGTCAGCAGGATGAAGCCTTATACACCTCGATGCTCATCCTGCCGAGACAAAGAGGGAAATCTGATTTCCGACAGAATGGGCATATTAGAGCGATGGGTTGAGTACTTTGATGAGCTACTGAACAACCAGAACATCGGCGAGTTGGAGGTCCCGCCAACTGAAGACGACGGACAAATACTGCCACCACCAAGTTTAGGAGAAACAGTCCGTGCAATTCATCGGCTAAAAAATCATAAGTCGCCAGGAGCCGATGGAATTACAGCCGAATTGGTTAAATATGGAGGCGACCAGTTACACCAAGTGGTTCATCAACTTGTGCTCAAGGTATGGGACAGCGAATCAATGCCTGACGATTGGCAGCGAGGCATAATCTGTCTCATACATAAAAAGGGAGATATCACACAGTGCAGCAATTATAGAGGTATCACGTTGCTGAGTACCATCTATAAGATATTCTCCACTATCTTGCTAGGCCGGATAGCCCCATACGCCCAGAACATCATTGGCTTCACTCCAGGCAAATCAGCAACAGATCAGATTTTCTCTCTGCGGCAGGCGATGGAAAAACTGTTGGAATATGGACAACAGTTGCACCATCTGTTCATCGACTTTAAAGCCGCCTATGATAGCATAGCCAGGGTAAAACTGTAAACTGCCATGAGAGAATTCGGTATCCCGACGAAATTAATAAGACTGACTAGGCTGACCCTGACCAATGTGCGAGGCCAGATAAAAGCAGCAGGATCACTCTCAAGACCATTCGACATCAACAACGGTCTACGACAAGGGGATGCGCTATCATACGTCCTCTTTAACCTGGCCCTCGAGAAGGTGATCCGTGATGCTGAGGTGAATGCAAGAGGTACGATCCTCTTCAAGTCCACCCAACTACTGGCCTATGCTGACGATATCGACATCATGGGAAGAACCACCCGAGACGTTCAAACTGCCTTCATCCAGATCGAGCAGGCGGCGCGAGATCTTGGGCTGCACATCAATGAAGGCAAGACAAAATACATGGTGGCAACGTCAGCACCGAAGACGAATCAACGAACAACATCAAACCGCACTGGTCAAACACAAGCACGAACAAGAATAAGGATAGGGGAATACAACTTTGAGACCGTTGACAATTTCTCCTATCTAGGGTCGAAAATCACAACCGATAACAACTACGATGATGAAATCCGCGCACGGTTGTTGTCAGCCAACAGAGCCTACTTCAGCTTACAAAGACTGTTCCGCTCGAAACGTCTCACCATAGGGTCAAAGCTCTTACTGTACAAGACTATGATCTTGCCAGTCCTCATGTATTCCTCGGAAACTTGGGTTCTTAGTAAGAAAAATTGCGAACTCTTGGCCGCGTTCGAGAGAAGAATCCTCCGAAGAATTTTTGGCCCCCTACATGAGGATGGACGATTCCGTAGCCTACACAATGACGAAATCTATGAGCGATACCATGACCGTCCGGTTGTGGATAAAATCCGGCTCAATAGGTTACGGTGGGCGGGTCACTTAATCCGTATGGATGAAGATGATCCCACCCGGAAAGTCTATAAGGGCAATATCTATGGTAGGAAAAGAAGACGAGGCAGACCCTGCCTAAGATGGAGCGATGGCGTGGGCCAGGACGCCAGACAGCTTTTAGGGATATCGAATTGGTGGACCTCGGCGCAAAACCGGGATGTCTGGAGTTCCTTATTAAGGCAGGCCTAGACCGGATACCGGTTGTTGCGCCGTTGATGATGATGATGATAACCCCTTTCGTGAATTGCATTTTCGGCCAAGCCAGTAACCATTTTGATGGCATCAATGGTTGATCTGGCTTTACGGAACCCATGCTGCCTATCTGAAAGGCCTCCTTGGCTCTCGACGACTGGGAGTAATCTATTATAAATAACCCGCTCCAACATTTTCCCCATAGTGTCTAGAAGACATATGGGTCGATAGGAGGGCGGTTACCCTGGAGGTTTGCAAGCCTTAGGCAGCAGCACCAGTTTCTGCCGCTTCCATGGTGCAGGAAAGATACCCTCGGACATGCACGTTTCGAACAGCTCCGCGAATATATCCGGTCTACATTTGAGGGCCTTATTCGGTATGCCGTCCAAACCCGGGGCTTTGCTGTAGTCTATTCAACCGCAGATCTCCAGCAGCTCTTCCCTGATGACTGGTGGAATCGGCGTCACATTCAGGGGACGCTGAAAGGTGTCAGTACCCCCTTCTTGCTGGGGAAATAACCCGTGATTTGAGAAGATGAGCGGCCTCTGAATCGTCACGATCTTATAGACGCTACCCAACGGATTTATGTCCGCTTCCAAACAGAGCTCCTTTAAACATTCCCTCTTACTCCGCTGGATGGCGAGCTTGAGGTTCTTGCGGACTTCCCTATAGGCATGCTTCTTTTGCCCTTGATCGATCCTACCTATTGCTCTCTAAGCCGTTCGTCTCGCTCTATGTCAAATCGATCGAAGGCTGGCAAGTTCACTATTCTTCCAATAATAGGGTCTTCTCTGTCTGTCAATCACACGTGTTTTTCTCGGAGACTGTAGCAGCGGTTGACACCAAATTTGGTGGATTGTGTGTTCTGTAATGGAGTGGTGGACGACGCTGAACATACCCTTTTCTCTTGCGAGAGGTGGAACGGCTTTCGTCAGCAGCTTTATGCAGAAGCAGGGGAGCTCTCCCGGGCTCTTCTTATTGCGAAGAAGATTGAAGTCGAACAGCAGAGAGATCGGATGGTAAGGGGTTCCCTGAACTGACAACTCCCTTCTCCCCTCCCCTCCCGTTGGCGAAAGGAATTCCCTGATTTGATGGCTCCCAAAGCCGGGAGAGCGGGAGGGCTAGCCCGAAGTAATGTATCAAACGGTTCTAGGCTAGTTCTCTGATGACAGAGAGGTGTTTAGTTGGTAGTCCGACAGCATGCTGTTGCGAGAGTCCAACACTGTGCGTAAACGCATTCACCTACCCTATCCCCAAAAAAAATCGGAAATAGGCAGCTTGTTTGTTTACGGTGAGAATAATATAGTATCTATGGCTGTAATATGTAAGTATGTCTTGTAGTTGGGAAAAATATGAAGGAGTATGTTGGATTTGTAGCTATATATGGATAGCAAAATGTGCGTTGAAGTTTCTTACATAAGATGAACACAAAACCTTTGTACCTGAAGCGCGAACTTCAGGTATTTTGACTTAAGCATCCAAAAGCAATGGCTTTGCTACAGTTTTACCCAATGGATAACACTGCTTTTTCTTACCATATTTTAGAGGGGCTGTAACGGGGCGGATAGTGTGTATAATGTGGTATTCTTAGAGGGGAATATGGACGCGACCAGCGCAGAGAAATTGGGTGTTTGTTTAACATTCAAGGTATGCGAAAACAGTGAGCCAATTGTCTGAAGCTACCCAAAACCTCTCTCTGGAATATTATTGAGAACCTGCGGGATTATGTCGACGGTAGGATTCGCGAAGGTTCCATTTCGAACAAAAAATACTTGAGTGAAATTATGCGGTGTTTCCAACGATTAATTATTTGAAATATTAAAAATTTGTTGTTTCGTTGGTGTGAATATTTATTCTTGCAAATACCGCAAATATTAGCACTGATGAAGGGAACAAGTGGTTCCCGAAATATCGGTATTTGCAAGAATAAATATTTACATCAACGAAAAAGAAACAAGTTTTTATTAATCCAAAAAATACTTGATGGAACGTCTCCTCGAATAATGGAGAAAAATTCTAGCCAAATATATCCAACGTTGGGCAAATTCATGCCACTGCCCAATGAAAGATGTATATGATGCTGAAAGTCTCACTACAGAGTGTTAACTAGGCATTTTTTGAGTTTTTAACGTCATTAATACGATTTTTCGGCAGTGTCTGGATTTCACCTTTGCCGTTTTTTGAGACCCTCATATGTACTTCTATTCCGTAATTGACAATTTTATTTTGATTTGTACTCTAAGTATGTTTGCTTTTGTATCCTGAATTGATTCGGATATACAAAGGGACCAACAAAAGTTCGGTAAATTTATATTAAAAAAATACCAAACGGTATTTTTCTATGTAATTTTCATTGATTTCAATGCGCTTCTTTCGTATGTTTTTTAGATTCACTTTTCAAAACATTCCCTGAAATCTTTTTGAAGCTTCTAAATTTCTACTTTGACTGTATTTATACTTTCCTCATTAGAACTAAAAACTCTTCATCTTATCTTTTTTTAATTTTGTAAATAACCAGAAATCACACGGTGTTTTTCTGAGCAGGATGAGCTAGCGTTTTGTAGGGTATTAAAAGTAGCTGGCCCCTGGGATGAAATAAATTGACATCACTCCTTTTGTTGCTTTTCCTTGACAAGCGGATTGGCTTGGCTTTCCGGATCGTACTTATAAAACTAAGCTTCGTAACCTGTAACGATGTTGTCGAAGATGCTAGACTGGTGGTTTTTAGATTTCACAAGTACATATTTCGCGAAACGAACATGTGCATCCTTTTGATCCTCATCGAAAAGATTTTTTAGTGTATGCCACATGATTATCAAATACTCATGACATAGCTACGGCATTCAAGCCCAGTTCATTAGTAAACATTTCTGAATCAATCTGAAATCTTCGTTTGTGCTAGCTCTCAGTAGGGCTACATTCTATCAGTATTCGAAGATTTTGGGCGACCTTCATGCGTTTCGTCCTCCAAGTCCGTCCGGAATTTTCCAAACCATTTTGTTTTTTCAGTGAACACACCATATGCATTTTGGTATTCATGAAAATTTTGCGTTAGTTTCAGCTGACGTCGAAAACCCTAGAGAATAACATAACGAATTTCCTGTTATGTTGATAGCGGAAATTATGCTGCATGGTATCACCACGGATGCATTTTTAACGATCTTTCTAAAATTCCACATAAAATATCGCTAAACTATGACAAATAACCTGTAGTTTATGCGTATTAATTGAAACCTCATACCTAAATGACGATTCAGTCAGCAATATTTCCGCCTATAATCATGAACCGTTATCCTAAACATATATATATATATCCTGATACACAAACTTCAGCCGCTTTTCGACACTAGGTCACTTTTTTTCGGAACCATTATTTTCATACATAAAAATTTTGTGATACAAATTAGACTAAAGGTGGGCGGTTTACTTATTTCTGTTCTCTCAATGGACTTATGAAGATTGTCAAGTACATAAATAGCTATTAAAACAGAAACTATTGTTATATATTACTAATAGCACTAATGGGCTAGTCCAGTCAGATAACTACTTTTTGAAAGAGCCCTAAAATAGCGAATCAAGAAACAAGCTGAGATGTTAGATGCATACAAGTATGCATGCTTTTTATTTTATAAAAATTTAATAATAAGTGATGAATATCATCACCTAAAGCAGTACAGTACGTTATATTAAAAACAAATGAATTTTTTAACTTAAAATCTATCTATCGCTGTAAAATTAAAATCCTTTTACATATTTCCGCTTTGCCGGCTTAATAGTCCTTTTCTGTGAAACCGGTTCATCTAAAACTTTACTATTTAATGCGGATTCATTTAAAGTGTTGTCTATCGGCAAATTCAATGTGCTTAGTATGCTCTCATCGACTTCCGCTACCTCATTTTCTTTCAGCCACTTATCAATATCTTTCTCTACAGGCTCCTCTACTTGTGAAGGAAGAACAAGTCGCTCAGCATTCTCACCATGATCTTGTTCTAGATCCCAAATACTAAGAATATCAGCAGCCAAAAAATCTTTAAATCCTTGAAGCATTTTCGTTGAGCGCCGCCATCTTCCACGAGGAATTCCGCTGCCTACTTGATCACTTAGGGGATCTTCCTCTTCTGCGCCAACATTTAGTTGATCGCAACGGAAAACCTTCTTCAAAGACTCCAGATTTTGAACAGTAGTCACATTTAGAGCAGGTCTGTTTTGAATGTCAATATTCAAGAGCTCATCTTGCCATTGTTTCATTGTTGCTAGATTATCCTCGTTAATCATGGCTTCTTCGTGGGCATCGGTTAAAATATGCGAAAATATGTCTCCATTGCTATTTGCTACCAGTATAGATTGATATTCTTCAGTATTTAAAAAACTGACACCCACGTGACAATGTCTTAAACGTTGTTCCATGAACGTATATGGATTCAAGCAAAGTCCTTCCAACCTAGCCCTTCTGTAAGCATCATTCATACTAGGTGGGACTATTGGCAAACTGGGTGAAGAGTATGCAAACGCCAAATTATCGTCCTCAGTTACTGGTTCCCTTAATGTCACCCGATTATTCTCACAAATTCGAACATCGCCATTTATGTTACTGGCCATAAGAATCGTCTCGACATTATCCAGATGTGTTGTACGGAGCATGAGTGGATATCCACTCATTTGATGCGTCCACTTCATAACAATATGTTGATTTTCCTTAAAGTTGGAACCCATGAAACGTCTGTCTATAGCCAAAAGCGTATGCGTAGACCCCAAATAGATCAAGTCTCGAAACTGACTAGGGCACATTATTGTATTTATATCGCAAAGTTCTGTATGAGGATGCACATTGTAGTACGATAAATGATTTGCTTCCGGAGACTGACGCGAATCTAAAGTGTAAAATTTGTTTTGATCCGCAAAACCATAGATATTATCGTCTATATACCGGAGGCAATTCCAATTGCTACATTTTTCGTTATTTTTCAATGAAAAAAGCAACTGTTTGGGTCTTTCTGCTGAAACGTTGAGATCCCACAAGGCAACAGTTTTGTTCAGGTCAGAGGTTAAAATATTTGCAGATGTATCAGATTCCTTTGTTGAACTGATAAAGGGCACAACCCCATTGTGCAGATGAAAACGATATTTCAGGGCGTCGTCCTCGAATGTATACAATGAAAGATAATTCCGTCTTCTCACTGACAGATGCGAGCGGTTCAATGTCTGAATTTCTAATATTTCTGGATTCCTGTTTCCACTTAGCAAAACTTTTGTTCGTTTCCTCAAAATGCGTGTCAGTTTTGTGTGATTCATGTGTGTCTCCGCTTTTGATATGTCTGAAAATATACGAGAAGCACTTTTTATTTGCCGTCCACATTCCGTTATTCTGGAAATCCACAAGAACTTACTTAAGTCTACAAGACGTTTTCCTGTTGCATGTACTACGTATTTCTCGTCGTTATAATTGAATGTATCAAGATTGCCGCCCGTGTAATACCAGTCATATCGACCACTAAAATACTCGTCCGGGTTCTGCTCCAATAGCCGTGCAAAGTTTATGATATTGTACGAATACACTCCTTTTTTGCGGACATTGCGGTATACTTTCTTTGCTAAGAAAATTTAGAAAATTTGAGGTCAAATGTATAGAAAAGTCGAAAAAAAGGTTCTTACATTCGCATCTTTTGTATGCGTAAGGCATCCATCGCAAAGAATTCATATACCGACGATGTTCAAGTACGCGTTTACAACTTGGATCTATTTCCAAGGAGCCATGCGTGGAAGTGAAGACGGGAGTTGGTAAAGTCACCCTCAACTCAGTCTTTTGTAAATGTTTTGATGGAATATTGTACCGCGAACAGTTGAGATGTGGATTGGTATTGTGTTGCATTGCTCGCATTGTGTAATTACGCTCACCAAGCATCCTCTCCATCATTTTTTTCACCGCATAACTAACCTAAAAAATAACGACAAATTTGAGAGAACTTCCTTCACTTGTTTATCGAATGAATCAATTCTAAATTAGCTCATAGTTAAATGAATTGAACGCAGCCATAGATAATTGTGTCAAAAATGGGAGAGAGCTTCAAGTAGTGGACATGCAGGAATATAACTTTTTTATATAGAACAAAGTCAGAAATATAAAATCCAATGTTCTCCTAAGGAATCCTTCAAGGCGTGAGCTCTCAAGGCAACACGCCCCAACTTATCTTTCATTATACTCAAATGATATAGCCGTCATAACTCATCATAAAAACATCAAGACAACTATTTCATCAGGGTCTTTAATGGCAATAGTGCAGCAATAAAAAACAACAGAATATCGCATGACCAGTTCCCAACAATTTACTATTTTCGAAGAAGATTTGAGGAATCGTTCTATTTGCTTCGATTAGGTGTGCTTTTTTCAACATTTACTGTATAACATGAATGAAGGATATGATTGGAAAACAATTGCCCTGGAGAAGGATAGCGACCATGGCCATTCGTACTTGAATTGAAACGAATTGCCTCGACATTAAGACAGAAGCAATTGAATTCTGAAGTGAAGACTTCAATAGGAATATCTGTAATTTATTGGTTTCTAGTCAAAGCTGGAAGCACCTCTGCCAGAAGGCGCAGCCTCTTTTACAATTGAAAAAATTCAGACTGACGCATATAGCCAGGAGACATACCACAAATGAAGAATTCTGCGCCCGCCTGCACTGCCGATATATAAATGTACAAATAAAATAATTTTAAATTTTAGACTCTTTTAGAGCATACTGTGAGGAACTGGAAGGTGAAAGGGAGACTTCCAGCTTGTGCAGAGTCCTTAATAAGGATGAGTCGGCCAAGTTCGACTTAGAAAACCGGATGGTAGTTTCACGAACTCCAGAGTTGAGTCTATACAGACTCTCTTGAAAGTACACCGCCCGGGAGAACAGGTCTCAGAAGTGGGAAAAAGAGAATTGGCGGTTTCTACAAACCCTTCAACACGAACGTGTTGCAAGGGGAATTGGGACACTGCGAGAGCGGTTGTTGCCAATGAAAAAGCGAGAGCTGCTATACTAATCATTTGAACACTTCAAAGAACCTGGTATGAGTGGCATTTACCCAGCGATGCTAAAGGAGGGTATAGAGCACTTAGAGAAACTTCTAAGAAATATTTTTCAGGGATATCTTGCTCTGGGCTACGTGCCTTCCTCTTGGCAGAAGGGGCAAGTAGTCTTCATATCAAAGCCAGGGAAAGATGACTATTCCACAGAACTTCAGACAAATCAGCCTAACATCATTTTCGCTGAAATGTCTGGAGAGACTAGTTGAGCGTCGCATTCGCGAGAAGGCGCTAAAGTCGCACCCCCTAAATGAAAACCAACACGCTTACCAACGTGGAAGGTCCTGTAAGACTGCTCTTCATTCTTTGGTTTCAAAGATAGAGGATGCAACTCTTAAGAGTGAGTACGCGATATGGGTGTTCGTGGACATTGAAGGGGCTTTTGACTATGCGCCCTTCCAAACGCTCTGTAATGCCGCCAGAGAGCATAGTGTCGACGAAACTCTAATAAAGTGTTGTGTGCTGAAGTGGATGTTGATCGCTACTTAACAACGGAAGCGAAGAAAGGTTGCCCTCAAGGAGGTGTGCTATCGCCACTTCTGTGGAGTATGCTGATCAACTCACTACTATGCGAACTGCAAAATCTGCCAATACACGTTCAAGCTTATGCGGATGACGAGGCTGTACTGCCTGTTGGTCGAGATCTCGGAATGGTGTGTAGAAATACACAACGCGCCGTTGATTTGATTGACAGTTTGTGTCTCAGAGATGCACTTTCAGTAAATCCAAATAAAACCACAATGGTATTATTTACAAAAAGGAGGAAACTGAATGGCTTTGCTTTCCAGAGATGAAGAGTACAACCCTCCAACTCTCCGAAGAAGTGAAATATCTGAGAATTATTCTAGGCAAAAGCTTATATGCTGTATAGGCGGAGCTTTGCCTCGACATGGAGACTTAGGCCTCAGGTAGTAATGTGGGTATATGTTGCTATCATTAGGCCGATGTTCGCTTATGCATCCGTAGTGTGGTGGGTTAAGGTGAAGCGGCAGCCCTTATAATAATAATCGTTGGCGCAACAATCCATATTGGATCAAGGCCTTGAAGTGTGTTAGAACACTTCATTCAAGGATGTAACGGTACACTACAGTACACTGTAGGAGGCAATGTGATCAGCATTGCGCTCGCCCGAGATTATTACCTTGATTTGACTCAGGTACTCATTTACAGCTGAGTCGTCTGGTATCCGACGTCAAATCACGATACAAATCCCACTGCCACCAGTGAGATTTGAACCGCGACCTTCCGTACGATAGCCTTGTGCTATAACCACTCCAGGCACAGACAGAATTTGCAGCTCTGGGATTTGTTTATTCAGAGCAGAGATGGCTCACAGACAGAAAATGGTTATGGAGCAGGAGTCTACTTCTCGAATCGAAACGAGAGCTTTTCTGACACCTCAATACCGTTTTAAATTATCTTATACATCAAAATTCGCTTTCCAAATAAGCTACCTAGGTAGTTTAAGTACTGAGGAAGAAAGTAAGTAGCTTTCGAAATACGTATTTACTAACTATTAAAATATATTGTAGTAGGAGCAAGCTACCTAGTTTTATTTTTAATCTAGCTTTTTTTTTATTTTAATGGCAACTCGAATCAAAAGTGAAAAATTGAAACACATGTTCCGCATTCGACGACTGCTTGGAACGAATCTCGAGTCCGCCCCCAACTGAAACCAAGAGGTTTCGGCAAAGAAACCATGACCTGGTTACTCGGCCGCACAGGCGGACTGACGACCGTAAAAACGAAAGGACGCGACTTTCAATCTTCCCCTCAGTGATCTCTACTACCTGGCAGAAAAGCTTCAGCCTGTGTGAGGAGGTCGCCTTGGGCTTGTCTCCAACGTCCAGTCTAAGCGAGTGCTCTCCACTCACAATGAGGCGCCCTCGTATAGTGGCTACAGCGGCCTCCGGATGACATCAGTCCTCACCATGACGGGGATGAAGACTTCGAGGTCCCTAGCAGGCGCTACAATCCAGTCTCCTCAAGATCGTCTCTCTTATCAACACCAGGCCAACAGGGTTGTCAGCAAACTCTTCGCGGGCGGTTGTAGGGACCGAAGCAAAACGACTAGGATGAATCGTTGCGTACAATAATAAAGCCTTTCAGTGTCCGTTGTCTACGTTTCAGGATTCCTTTAGACAAGAAATGGTATGCAGTTGTTCGATGGTATTTCAAACCGAGGTGCTTCCCGGCTTCCAAAATAGAACAGATTCGAACTGCATGGTTATTACGCCTGGAACCCCAAATTCAATCTCGACAAAGTATACCTTAGCATAACTGTACTGAAATCGTTGTCACAGATATTGCTTCAGGCCTCAGGACAGGAATTACCGTCTTTTTTCATAGAGATAGAAGTTGGTGAAGGAGCGCTTTGTCTGACAAAAGTGTCCGTGAACAAGGTCAACGGCCTTCTCTCAAAAGAAAAACGGAAGTACTTGATGTTCAGATAAGCGATCATAGATACTGTCGTTTATCATGTTTAAAAACCTTCTGAGGTCCTTTGCCGTTTTAAGCTGTGGGAAGCCCGCGATCACTTGTATCTGGTCTGGGTCGGGTTGTATGCCGTCAGGGATAATGAAATGGCCTAGAAATTTCACCTGAAGTTCGAGGAATTTTCAATTGTCAACATTGAGAAGTGCCATATGCTCGAAACCGATGGAGGAGGCAACCATGGAGAGTGCAGAAGGTATTGCTGGGGGGAGCTACAGGGATTTGGTGGTATGCCTTGGCGAATTCCAAAGTCGAGAAAACACGACAGTTTGTTAAGGAATACGCAAAATCTGATCATTGAGACGTGTGTAAGCTCCACAAGGTCGCTATTAGACTTATGGAGGAGATGGAGGGAAGATGACCAACATCTTTGGAGGGTCTGCATATACCTTGTTTAATATAGTTGGTAAATCTCTTTCGGGGCAACGGCAAGCTTCTGATATGGTAAGGGGCACACCTTCGAGAAGATTGGGCAATCAGTAGTGTTGATGTGTTGCTGAACATCATACTTAACTGGCTGAGAGATACGAGCAGTATTGTAATGTGGAAGAGTGCACGAATACATGGATCGGCAATATCCTCAAAAAATAATGGAAAGAATGTTGTTATTCGAGCAGGTTGAAATGTTCACTGACGACTTAAGAGAGGTTGTGGGGTCTATCAAGGACATATACTTCATATTTCCCAGCAGCCGGTAGTAACGCAGGAAATCCGACACGAAAAAGTCTTACGCAAGCCAAGACTCACCTCTACTTGCCTGTACCCGTAAATGCTTGTGGGTGTGGAAGTTGCTGGCTACTGTGGAAATCATTTGTTAGGTCTGTTGACGGGAGTGACCGAAAACTCTGCGACTGTGTGCACCGGAAATTGAGCCTACTAAGGGGGTCGTACACTGTTGAGCGATTTGTTGCTACGCTCCGGGTAGACGTAGCCACGTCCCCCAACGAACTTAGTTAGGGTATATTTAATGGCCCTATCTGCGAATCTTTGATGTTACGAGCACCCGCCGGATTTCGATGCAGACCGCGAGGCGCGCCTACCCGACCGTAATTTGGTCAGGTGGATGTTGGACGGTTTGTAATCCGCTTTCTCGAACCCATAACAATCATAGCTGTGTCCATATTGATCGTAAGAGGAGCCATTTGTTTCCGCATTTCCTCAACCTTTCACGCAGAACCAGTGGCCCACCCCTAGGGACCTCGAAGTCTTCACCCACATCCTGGTGAGGACTGATGGCACCCGGAGACTGCTGCAGCCATCATACGGGGGCCGCTATAAGTGGATAGGTACGATGTATTTTCAGAAAGACCCAGAAAGTTTATGTTTCTGATATACAATGTAATTTGGTGCCAGGATCAAATACATTATCTACTTAGCAAATTATCAATTACGGTACAATGTAATGTTCCGGTTCCTTTGTGTAACAAAGCCACCGTACTACGCCTCAAACAGTTTAGTTGTATTATTTACTTAGTCGAATGAACAGGCTCTTAGCATGCAAGCTTTGGGCAAGGAGGGATTTATGGCACGAAGTGCGGTGGTTGAGTGGCCACTTGATAACTTTGTTATTTGCTTGGAAGTATACCCAGACCTAACGAGAGAAGGGGATGATTCTATCTGTGCCTCCAATTTCCTCTGACCATGGATATTTGTGATTGCCTAGAGGGAATAGTATCATACTCCGCGTTCATTGGTAGGCGTTGCTTCATATAACGCAAACAAACTGCAAATTGACTTCAGATTGTGGAACAGTCGGCATCATGAGACTTATCCAAAATGTTGCTGGGCAGATTGCATATTCACATCTTCGAACGTCTTGCATTTTTACAGATTGATACACTAAAGGAGACATGATACTTCTACACTTCATTGGAACCAAGCTTTGTCGGGTCCACAATTTTTTGTTACCGCTATAATCTACACTACTCACTGCTTTTGTGTCATTTTTATCATCCTCCGTGTCGTCATTTGAATTTACAAATTCGGCATCTGTTTCGTCCATAGTTACTCTGAAAATTGGCGATTTTATAAACAACAAACACTGCGCGTACACCGCACACACGAAACTTAACCTCGCTTTGATATCAGATGATTGTAACGAACTGTCAGTCAGATTGTAATTCCTAACCTCAACGTGTTATTTTGGGAAGGATAGCGCTGGACTAGTTTTCAACATGTCCGCAAAGATATTAGGATTCCGCACAAAGTTAACGAACTTAGTTCAGTCGAACACCGAAAAAGTATCGACTTCACTAGGCTCAATAAAACTTCCCAGTCGACTGCAAGGGACTATCATTGAAAAGTGGTTGAACTACTGGAGGCAGCTGGCGATTGACTACAAGGATGTTGCACTGGACGTCGGTAAGGAAATCCGGGCAAAGCCACTGAAGGCTGGTATCATAGGATCTCTCGCGGCTAGCGCTTATCTTGCTGCCAAACGCAATCCCGATGAAACTTCATTCATCGATCAACTAAGAAGATACAACAGTGAAATGGTGTTGATTCACGAGTCCTGCCATAATAGCAACTCCTCGCAACACCTGAAGTTCATAGAACGATGCTACAATGAAGGCGTTGTTCGGCGATTGTCACTTGGTGTGGTTTCATTCATTTGGCTTGATAATTACGATAAAAGTCTGGCGATTTACAAGGCGATGTGCCCGTACCTTCAGCCCCAATATATCAACTTCGGAGATAGAATAGTGGATGTTGGTTTCTGGGACAAATGGTGGAAGTTGGAGAAGCAAATGGTCGATTATGATATTAATTTTTGATATGAAAATTTGTTATTCACCAAAGCCTAGACGATTTTGTATATAAGGTAATATTTAATGAAAATAGATTTTTCTTGTTCCTAAATTCAGTTTACCCATTTTATTAAAAAGCAAGAACGACATTAATGTTCCCTCCTGGGTTGATTATATTTTATAGTGGACTCACCCTCTCTACCACTATTCACCCAAATAATAACTTAAAACGAAGAGTACTTGTTGCATTTATTCTAAGACGATTGGTTTCGAATAAATATAAAAGTTTGCTTAAAAGCATTATCGACTGGATTACCCAGAATAGAATTCTTCAGGTATCAATTTTCACGGAAGCTTCTCTGGGAATCTTTCCAGGACGCTAATTACTTTGCTTCACGTATATCGGCCAGAATCTGTAGTACCATGCAGTGTTCATGCTTCCTAAAAGTGGATTTAAATCTTCGTTTTAGTTGATATTACATACAATGCATATCGTCCTTGCTTAGTGAATTACAGAGATTATTGATGGATATTCTACCAATTTTTGTTAAGTGTTTAAAGGGAAACCCCTTTGGTCTCCTAAAAATAGGTCATATTTTATGATTTTTTTAAAAATTTGTTCGCCACAGACCATGCAACTTAATTAGGAGATTTTAACGAGTGAAGATCGTGTCAAGAGCGATTTTTATTTTTGCTTTACCATACTTAGATTGCAAGCAACCGCAACTTGCCCATACACGTGCAATTTCGCTGCAGCTTGCAACTTGGTTAGCAACCTGGTTGCCCGTGTGTTCCTGGTATAACGATAGGCTAGGAGGCGGTGGTGTCGGCAATGAACTCGTCCGAGATTATTATAAAAAACTATAAATTTAAATAGACTTTTTGATCAAATGCTCTTTTTTCCACTATTTCCGATAATATTACGTAGGGAGGGATATCCAGCCCAGGGTGAAAATCAAGTTTATGTAACTTGATCCAATTTAGTTAAAGTTTTCTACTTAGAGGGTGTTTTTTTTCTCTCATTGTCTGGTCGAGTAAAGATCTTCTGATAACTTTCCTTCACTTTCAGCTGCTGTTGGCTCCTGTCTGGAAGCTTCCATGATTGTTTTTTTTATTGAAAATGTATGAAAATAAGCAGCCATGATATATTTTGACCTATACTTTTCTTTGAATATTCAAATCATAATATTCTATGAGTTCTTACTTGTCGGATGCATACCGATCCTCTTATTTACATGGTCAACACCACAGTATATCCAATAGGGAGTGTCCACTCTAAATAGACTGGACTTACGAATGTATTGCGGAAGCTTGTCCGTACACATCACAATCTTTCTTGGAGCATGCGTGGAGTCGAACGGCAATACCCACTCTTGCACCATTCAATTCACTTTCTATAGCCAATCCTTTCACTTTTCTTTTAGACCTTTCAGAGATTATCGCTTTTTGTTATAGTTTTTTTTCTATTCAATACGATATCGCTTGTAGAGCCCCGAGAATCGATGGTTTTCGATATATTCTACAGACAGTAGGCAAATGCGGAGGTTTTTGTTTCGAATGTAGTATATTTTTGGTCATTTTCTCTGAAATGGTGTGGTAATGGTAAAGTAGAATATCTCATTAGAAATCTGAAAGACCATTTTTTCGAAATTCCGCGAAAGAAGAATGGTTGGGTTAAAAAGTACTTCTTCTGAAGAAGTTCAATCAAACGATTTGAAGTTTATATGTGATATGAAATCTCCAAAGACCTTAAATTATCACCAATTTTTATTGATTTTTCCACTTAATATTTATTCTATGATCAAAGACTACCCCTCGTTTGAAAACATAAAAATTTCCTAGTTATTCTATTTTTTGAAGGGTAAACTGTAGGTCTACCTCCCTTTACATCTGGTCTGTTGTAAAATAAGTATTGTTATTGGAGCAGAAATTGACATTTTATTATAAGAAAAAGTATCGGAACAGCCATTAATTTCTATGTAGCCAGCGGTATTCTCTAATAGATTTAGTTGTTGCTGTAAGACATCAAGCTTCGTTAGAATCAACAAATTTAGGCATTTCGTCAATTATTTCTATAGTTTTTATCGCGTTTACTATATAAGTTGCGACCACCATAATACATAGATCGAAATCAGTGTAAAAGAATATTTAAGATGGATGTTTGAGGAGCATTGAAATCGTATTTGACATTTTTCGTAACCGATCACCACAAATGCACCAACATGTTTGAATGAGGGAATGAGAATATGCCATTTTTGCTGGATAATCCGGCCCGCAGTACATCAAATAAGTAGCATGCACACATCCGTTGTAAATGGACTTACGAATGTTTTAGCTACACTTATCCGTACACATCATAGACGCTAAACCACATGTTGATACTGGTACTGAGGGCCTTTGATGCGTGCGGATAATCTTTCCCAATTCATTCGCAAATTCAGACCATTTAGTGTGGGTACTGCTTAGTACATATACTGTGAGACAAACCTTCAAAAATTAAAAAAAAAAATCGGACTATACCGATCTCAATATAAGCAAAACACGCATTATTGATACGAACGCCTTTTCAAGGCATTTTGTAGGGCTTGTAATTGAGTGATCTTCACTTTGTTATTGTTATATATATTATATATTCTTATCTGCAGAATAGATCTGCCTGTCAAGTATCTGTGCAAATTAAAAACGGCGGTATTTGTGCAAATTAATTAAGGATTGCGAAACAATGTGACCGCATTATTTTTTTTATTTCTGTAAATTCTTACGAGCTTGGTTGACATGCAATGTTGGCTAATTTAGACGATAATTACGTCTAGATCAATTGGATCGAATCTTGGTCCCAAATCTTTTTTAATCTTTTCATATTCACCCTTTTGAAATTGAAAATCATCTTTGAACTCAACTATGGTTTCTTTAATCGTTTTATCTCTTCAGCTCTATCAATATTGTCCATGACGTCTTTTCTGGTGGAATCCAGATAAAACTAAATTTTATCAGTTCTGTAATTTTATTTCTATAAAACAGAAAGAAAGTTTTTTGTATACTTATCTGAAAGCAAAAAAATATATATCAATTCATAGCTCAAAGAATAGTAGGAAATAATAAAGAAAATGGAGTTAATACTTTGTTTACCACCTTAATAAATATTTGGTGATTTACCCCTCAAATCCATTTTTCCATTACATACTCAGGTTCCTGACCTATATGTCGAAATATTTCGTGATTGCATCCTAAAAGAGTGTCTCGTTAACGCTTCTTGAGCAAGTGTTGATACAAAATGGGAATTTTCCAGTGACGATTTCTCATACTCTCTCAACTGTCATAAAGCAACACAGGACAAATGGCGATGCGTATCAGAGTCTACTTGCTGGTACTGAGGTACCTACATTACCAGATATCATTGAGAACCATACAGGCTGGTGGTAGCGTTGATAAAATTACCTGGACTTAGAAAAGTAATAAATAATTTGACTGAAAATCTTACTTGTGTTGGAGCAAAAACTAATCATGATCATAGAAAATCTGCCTCGTTTATATGCTTAACTGGATTGTAGACCAAGCTCCTTCCAGGGCAAAGATGATAAAGCATTTGATGAGTTCCCTGTGCCTTATACGAATCACTACTTTTGAATAACGTTCCTATCATCAGTGGTCGCTTTTATCGAAACAGTTATAAAAACTCGTATCAGTGCATGCATTGCTCAAATCCGAAATCTACCGCTGAACGTAACATTCCCTACCTACTTCAATGCTTGCACCGGTTAAAACAAACCTAACTAAACCTAGAGCACTTCAATAGAACACTGCGCCGCCAATGATAGGACGATAAAAGCTGTAGGAATCTATAAATCTGTTACCATTACCAACCAAATTCCAAAATTCGATACAATTTAAAGACCTATATTGAATTTTAGAATAGAAAGATCTTATCCGAAAATATGTGTTACACTTACGAACTTTCTACTCTTTTAGTCGCATTTTACGATTTGCAGAAATACGTTGCGTGGTTACGCTTACAAGAGAGTTATATCAAAATGGCTGATTCGATAGCTTGAAGTTAGATATGTTAACTAATTATTGTAATTATACTTCTTTTATTCCCTGATATGGGCAGGTGTCCTTCGACCATTCTGCCTAAAATTACTTTTTCAAATGGGCCTGGTACTGTTTTTGGCATAGTTACTGGTAGTACTGGCTTAATATGTCAAGAACCTATTTTAGTGACGTTATCTTGGATTATACGCAGTAATCCTGTTCCTATAGACGCCATCACCGTGTTCAACTGTTGGCTTCGTATTACGATTTTGTTAGGCAGTGACCACCCTCCTCCATACCAATTGTAGGCCGGAACCGAAGATGTTGAATTTAGAGTCGTCGCAAAAAATAATGGTTTCCCAAAGCTCTTCTGTCTTATTAACAAACTCTTGAGCATATTCAACTCTTCTTCTTCTTCGGATTATAGGCCCTTAATTCCTTTCTGTGCAGAACAATATGAATGGGATTAGGATGACCCGTTACTATGCCTTTGCGCCAACATTCTTCGCCATAGATACTTCAGTTGTCTTGGAGTTTTTTCTAATGCTTCACAAAATTTACCGTTTTGTTTGCTTCGACTACATTTTCACAGTTCGACCACTACCTTTTTTGGGAGAAGCCTAGCCACTTTCTTAATGAACAGTAAACTTTGACTTTTGCGTATTTAGCTATTTTCTGAATGCTTTTATAATATTTAATAATCATCTCAATGAAGTCACAAGACAGCTGCCCATTGTTCATTTTCGGCCCTTTAACGCGTGATACTTGCAATGAAGTTAATCATTGTAATATGCGCCAGGGAGCCCAGGAGTTCTAAATACAACACAAAACATGACGGCATCTCCTTATGAGCAGTAATCGCGTTACGTGTTGCGATATAAAATGATAACTTGAAGTATCCAAGTTTTTTTTTGGATACGGTAACCGCTTACTTTATTATTTTTCTGTAATATTTCTGTCTAACATAGAATTAATAATAACAACGGTACAAAACATCTGTAAAAGTTATTGTTTTTTCATTCACAAATCATTTAAAAAAAATATCGCATGGTTTTCGAGATATTTGACTTCAAAGTGTACTGCAATAGCTGTCTAACTTTTTAATTGGTTGACTGTATATTATATTTAAGATCTTAATGTCTTCCAGTCACATAAATTTAAATAAATGCATACGTCCATCGAATATCCTAAATTAAGACAACGTACATCGGAGCATTATTGTATTTCCAATATATAGTGTATGTAACCAATTTAAAAATGCACAGAACCCTAGCACTAGTACATTTTCTGACAGCTGTTCAGAAAACATAACCTAAAGAAGTAGGCAATCGCTCGTTGGTAGTTGCGTGAGGCTTCGGTTGCAATGAGTGCGAGGCTGCTTCAAATTCAATGCTGTTTTGTGCAATCTGTGCGCAACTACGGCAAGCTAAATAAGCACCTTTTGTTTAAGGATGGAAAGCGATACGAAGGCGTGATATACTATCCGAGGTAATCATTCAGTTCTCCTGTTGAAGTGTGATTATTCTGTCATTATGACAACATTCCAGACGGCCGGACCAAGAGGATCCTCCAATTACACCATCAAAGCTCCTTCGAGTGCAACGGATAAAACCAATGAAAGGAAACACACATTGGGAGAAGAAAATCCTTATTGATTTAAAACTAGACACGAACATGAACGACTTTGCCATTGTCAAAAATATCCCAGAAAATTGTGAGCGGCTGTGGAAAGTGAAACATTTGGTGAAGATCGTGCCAATCACATTTCCATATGGCGAGCCAACAGAGAACGACATTGATCACACATTTTTAAAGGAAAACGGAGAATGTATTGTTACGAAAGAAATCAAAATTGATGATGGCAGGGTCGAAGCTACTCGGAAATTCGTCGATGATACACGTAAACTAGACAGTGAAACATTAGTAAAGGACTCTAGGTTGAAGTGGCTGAATCCCTTTTAATTATAGAATTGTAGTTGAGGATTATTAAATATATTTTCGGTTCTAAACATAATAAATATCTTATTGATTTAAAAATTTATTATCTATGAACTGTCGAATTTAACCAGTATGCGGCGTTTCCACAAGCTTGAGAATCACCCTGTTTTTTGGTCCAAGTTTTTTATTATGACTCCGATTTAATTAAAATTTCATAAACGTATTTCCTATCATAAAAGTAATATGTGCCAAAGTTAGAAGCAAGAGTGTTCTTTCGTAAAAAAACAAGATAGAGACCGGAAATTCTGGGGGAATAATACAGTAGTTTCTGGCTACGCGATGCTAGAATGTTCTTCCTAGAAGCCATGCTGTAGTTGAGCTGCCCTAGTGAATGAACATTAGTTGGGAGTTAGAAAAGATCTGAAAGCCACACTGATTGTTGTCACTATAAATTTTGCTCAAAACGATATTTTCCTCCTAGATCAAATCAGGAGTCGCCAGTAAAGTTACGTCTGGAAAAATTCAAGGTTTCTACCTTAATTCTCGCCGTATGAAATCTAATGCCCATTTGGATCATCAAGATTGAATTTCTTCTCGATCAGGTGAACTTTTCTCGTCAAAGAAAACAGCGATCCTCTGAGCTACTATACATAATATAAGGTAAAAAAATCTAGTTTTAAAAAAACTATGTTTACGTAGAGTCCGTATTAGCAAACGAATTCAGACTGCATCTGCCCTGATCAAAGCCGTAAGGCGCCAAAGCCCTCAGGTATGAACAAACGGGAAAGTTTTCTCAACGGCTCCCTTACCATCGGTGTGTTATTCGAGTTATTCGACTCCTGTTGCCTTTCGGTACCCTTCTTGGGCACTGATGTTTTTTACCATCAGGTCATTGTTAATAGCGCTTTGCGATACCTCTATTTGATTTTGCATCCAATTTAAAAGCGTTAATCTCCACCTTTTAAGTGTACGAGAAAACCTGTTTATTCGTATAGCGCACTTCATGACCTCCGACTTAGCTAGGTTGATCATTCACTATAAATTAAGCTAAATGATGAATTTCGTCTCTGAAAAAGGATTTCTCAAAATCCTTATCAATAATATTGCTCGAAATGCCATTGCTGATCATGGGAAAGTAATCAACATCGCAAATTCGACCTTTCCATAACTATAGGGGCTATATTACGCAAAATGTCAACGATAAAAAATTGCAAGGTTGATGGTCGACTTATCTGCTAAATGGATGATCAGAATGCAGCAAAAATTCCCAAAAAAAAACATTCAACAAGCATCCAATAATGAACTACTCTATAGCAGTAACATGTTTTTTGAAAATGTACCCAATTCTCGCAGAAAAGAATTGCCCACGAGAAAGAAGAGGGTTTTGCTTATTGCAAGCTATTCTGTAACATAGCTAACCAAGCAAATAGACTAATCGTAAAAAAAGTCGAGGGCATTTTTTTCGAAAATATGATGCTGAGGTGTTTTTCGATGAGAAGTTGTCTGAAGGGCCTCTTTTAATTTCTCTTGAGTTTATTGACATTAAAAGTTGCAACAATTGATGAAATAGGTGAATTTGTAATGAATCGCGATGGTTTTGATAGAAATGCACAAAATTGATATGGTTCGATCAATTAAGGAGTATTAAGATATTTCAGGGACTAAGTCCCTATCATAGTCTGCAAACAACCCAGAGCTCAATGCTGCTGAAAGGTTTCAGCCCTTATAAATCCAATAATATTTAAAAATTGAAGGAAATCGTTAGATTTATTTGATACAATTCAGTTTCACTAGAATTAAGAAAGTTTTAAGACGATTATGCAGAGATATTTGGAACAAATTCCTATCCTTACGCTCCCTCAACTTCTTTGAAAGTCCACTATCAGACTGGTGCACTAGGCTTTCCGTTTACGAATAATTCGCCCAGAATTTTCTTATTGAGATTCACTGCGCCTAATCACTCACCCGACATAGCAACATTTGTCCTTTTTATAAGCATAAATTTACAAGTAACCATATAAATTTTCTGTATTTCTGTCAAAATCGTCGTTTTCATCACAAATTCACTTATTTCATCATTGCCCTATAGTGTAAATAAAAATAAACAAGTCGGGAAACCGGAAGCTGGACGCTTCAGGTACGAAAGGTTTTGTGCATTTCTTAGTACGTAGCACGTAATATATGCATATACAATATTATGTGAGAATATCCATTTTCGGATGATATTGACATTTATAGCCTCGAATTTGCAAAGAAGCGACGACTTTGACGTATTATAACTTTGTTAGCAATAGTGCGATTTCCACCAAACTTGGTAACATCATGCTCTATGTTACACCCTATATTGTTGCGAAATTTCGTGGTCTTAGCATGAACTTAAGGGGTGTTTTGCAGCGAATTACTAAAAATTATAGTAATATACTATTATTAACTTTATTTGTGCAGATATCAGTGTGGAAGGTATTTCGGAGCCCAGGCACCATATAGTGGCAGCCTCTTGATTTTTTTTAGATTTTTCGGTTGGGTAGTTTCTGAGAATGGCCCCCGTAAAGGAATGGTCACTTTCAACCCCTCGCACTCCCCACCTTTCCAATAAATGTCAAAACTAAGACCGTTTTCAAAAAGTACTAACCGAGACATTTAATTTGATACCCCACATGACTATATTTGATGAAAAAAAAATTACACCCCCCTTTTGCATGTATGGGGACCCCCCCTTAAATTCGACGTAAGAGGATGCAACTCACTGTATGCGTGAGCGTTCACAGTTCCTACCTTTCTACCAAATTTGGTGTCAATCGCTGTAACCGTTTCTGAGAAAAATGCGTGTGACGGACAGACAGACAGACAGACAGACGGTAAACCGATTTTAATAAGGTTTTGTGTTTACACAAAACCTTAAAAAGGCCCGGCAGACAACGGTTCTTATCGAAAAACCGCTCAGCACCACATATTCGCAAAAAATGCCCTGGGTTTTTTTTGCCGCTGCTGTACTCTCGGCTTATCCGCTAGAATAAATGCAAATTTGTTGAAATCTCTTATACTGTATAATTTAAAAGGAATTCTACTATCATTCTTAGAACACAAAATTTGAATGGAATGTAATAAAACTCAAAAGGAGCTCAAATCCGCTAGAACGATTAAACTATACTTTTGTATTCGCGAGCTTACCAGAACACTTGATCTTCGGGTGCATGAAAATCTGAGCTAGGTAACCTATCCACAAAGACAGATTTTTCCAGTTCTGCAATTCCGGTAAAGAAATGTGTCTGCATCTTGGTTTATGTATCAATCGCTGGACTATGATCTAGGTGACCAAGAAAGCTCAGCGACATGATTATTAAGAATTAAACTCTAGGGAATCCTTAAACTCGGCTCTCACAAAGGATAAAGTGCTTTAATTAAAAAAAAAACAACAACAAATACAACAAAAAGCATAAATCTTTCTTAGAGCCTTTGTAATTTCATCGTTCAACTTCCAACCAAACTCATTTGAAGTAACAGAAACTAGTCAACAAGCTCATCAAGCTATTAAATGAAACTACCAGCAAGTTCAGTGATATGAATTCTTAAACACATACCTTAAACTCAGAAAAAGAGCTAATAAAATTAATATTGAGAGTGACGTTCAAAAGATTAAAATTCTAAACGGTAAGAATCCTCCAGTTCAATTTGCAAAGTATCTCATGCAATAAAAAGGAATAGTTACACCTCAATATAAACAGTTTTGATGTGCAGTTTTAAGGGAAACAACATGAAATCTGGCAATTACAGTAATATACTCTTTCCAAAACTGCCAAGGAAACCTCGATTAAGTAAAATCAAGCCCAAACCGGCTTTAGAAAAACAATTCACAGACTACTTATTAACCACTACCACAACAAACAATATCTTTAGAGCCACGGATCTGGAAGATTGCGACCAATGCCTCCAGAGGGAGAAGAGCGACCGTGTTATTTCTAAAAGATTTAATTTGGCTTGATGTTACAGTAATCGGCTACCCAGAGTAGTTCCATCATATTGAATCTAGAAATAGAATTCGAACGAGCCATTTTTGAGGAAATCAAAGGACTGTTCAACAACCGCGGGGCAGCTTCACTATCGCTGCAGATTGGGATATGTACATTTGCCCTTCAATCGCTCGTCAGTTACGCAGGTTTTCACTCTAAGGATCGCATATATTTCAGTCTAAAAGACTGTTTCACATTAACCGAAGGAAAACCCACTTCTCGTTTTTATTCGAAAGGAAGACTCCCATAAGCTGTAAGAGCTCGTTTCATTTTTGCCTCAAAGAGATTCTTATCTAAAATAACTCCCACTTCTGACGAGAGCTAAAGGATTATTTCCACCATCTCTGGAGGTATGCCATCGTGATTTTATGTGCATTTACTGAAAGCCCATGCTGAGGCACCAACTGCCAATGAAATCGACGGCACCAAAAAGATTTTAGATAAGCGCACAATCACAAGCTCCGAAAAATATCCACAAATTGCTCCGTGGCATTGCACGCATGTAAACGCCTTTCAGAGTTGCGAGATAGTTATCTTGGAACCTTACGAATGGTCCTCAAATGCCATAGCAAGAGAGGGTTTAATTTCAATCAAAAGTTGGAGTGCTAGTAGCTAGCATTGGGTAATGCTGTGATCATAAAGTGGGAACAAATGTTTGATAAGGACAAATGGCAGAGCCTAAATGCTGCTGGACAGTAGCATCACAATCGTAACGAAAATCCTGCGATACGCCAACGCATCTGGGATATTTCATCAGACCTCCGTCATCGAGTACAATAATGAAGCACTACGATCTGGGTGATCAAAGGCTCTGCTCTTTTCCATCACATACACATGTTATCTCAGAAATATGCTAATTAAACAGAAAATATGAATGGTATATAAATGGTATTGGAAATTTGATTATTCGATTAAATTACAAACCTGGACAAGTTTATTACAAATCTTGGTTAGCAATCTAAATCACAGTATCATGTCGCATTAAACAATTATTCTGACTTTGTTTTTATAAACCGTTTAGCAGAATAATAGCTTGTAAATGAGTCAAATTTTATAAATCCACCGATGCTCTAATCATTCAGAATAAGCACGTAAATTGCGTTAGAAACAGGGCTACAAACATAGGCAGGCGAAAATAATATTTCGTAAGACTAAAAGAGCTTGGATCTAATCCACGTTTGCTTTGTTGTGTTGGTCGACAGAGAGTATGGAGTGGGCTTTACACTAAGGGTTGTAATTGAAAACCTAGACGGTTCGATTTTCGTACCCAAGCTCCTGGCTTTTTTATCAATAACTATGACATTAAAACAAATAAATTTACAACAAATACTTAAAACTTCTTCCTTGGGTTCAATGCATTTGAGCTCACGAATTGCCGTCGAGGGATTTCGCAGCCGTAGTGTTCTGGTGAAAAGCGCCTTCAACAGAGGATCGCTCGGTGATCAGACGGTGAGTGAGCCGTATCTTTTTCATCCTTTCATTCAGGAAGTCATCACGATGATGGTGTTTTGGACGTTACTTACGTTGATCCCGAGCTTATTTGTAAGTTTGCGATTCAAACACTCCATTGAATTCCACCACGTATGGTCCACAGCCCTTCCAGTCTCGGTTAAGCGTTGGGTTGAATTCAGTCATTCGAACGAAATCGGCCGCGTTCATTCTCGCTTTGTTCAGCTCGATGGCTGTGGAACCTTGATTTTCACTAGACACAAAGTAAGCACAACTAAAATAAACAAATTACTACAACTCATTCTGGACTAAAATTATAAAAATCAACAGAAATAAGGAAAACACTATGTCACTATTGGGTTAATTACGGATGGGATTTGTTACTAGCGATATGAGAGTAATTTTACATATTTAGTTATGTAAACTGCGATGCAGCCTTTTTTTGATTCCATTGCAACTTTAAAGCTTTGGCTGTTGAATTCCATACTTCTCACAATCGTCTTCAAAAATCTAACAAAAACCAAACGACCAAGATAACTTCTTGAATTGATAGGAGGAGCAAAAGATAAAACCAGTGAATTGAAACAGTAATAGAAAAATAAACGTCAATTTGCAGAATTTAGTAGAGAAATTGGAACCTAATATCTAGTTTGTACGATTGAAATAGCGGAAAATGGGGAAACCATATAAATAATTTAAACGTCAATACCTTTCCTATTATGCAGAATTCGGGGAAAAGAACGAAATTTATAGCGGTACATGAAAAAAAGCAAGTAATGCGGAAAATCCTAGAAGGTTTCAATGTCGATTTCGTAAACAAAAAAGCGAAAATAATTATTAATTTGAGAAAGAAATAAGGTACCAAATATTATGTAGGAGCATCGAGAAAATCGGAAAAAGTAATAGAAAACAAAAGTAATATTAAAGATGTTGAAAGCCCACTTCTTCGTATTTTGGTTTTCATTAGAAAGGTTGTTTATCAACATCAATACGCACCTTGGTAGGATAGGGTACCTACATGCTTACTTTCTCGATTATTTTTAACCAGAATCTGCCCAATTTTGAAACAGTTAACAAATAAAAACATGTCGAAAACCTTCTTTGAAAGGTGCTACTTGCGACCTTTCATTTCATACCCCACATGACAATATACGATGGACAAAAATAGTAAACCCTTCTTTGCATACCTCTCCTTAGGCTCAAGGTGGCAGGATGTTGCTCACTGCATGCGACGGGAGTCACAGTTTCCACCTGTCTACCAAATGCATACCAGTAGTAATCGTTTTCCAGTAAATGCGTATGACAGACAGTAAACCGATTCCAACAAGGTCTTGTTTTACACAAAACCTTAAAAAAAAGCAAGCAATAAATGCCTTCGAGTAGGGTATGTGGAATTACTTCTAAGCCAATTCTGATAAATTATTCGTTAGTAGTAGCTACCCATTGTTTTCCTTACATTCACCTTTGATCCATATTTAATATAAAGCAGTCCACTTCTTGATTTGAAAATGCTTGTTTGCTTGATCCTGAAAATATCATCCATAAAAAATGGCAAAACAATATCTGATCTGAGCGTCGGGATGATGAAACTCAAATATATCACCACACCTTCATAAATCTTTTGCTAGAAAATTAAGTAACGGTTGGATGGTTGGATAAAAAAAAATCACAAATCCTGAAATGCAAAGTCTCATGAAAATAGAGTAAAAAATTTAATATCATTATAAGCCTATTAACTAAATACAGTTCAACTATTTACTTCAACCTCCACTTTTTTACTTAGCCGCTTGCAACCAGTCGTCGCGAACAACCCTAGTTCTCTATCAAATGTAACGAAATTGTCAATTATAGACCTAAAAAGATAAAAAAAGGAAGTAATGCGAAAGTCTCAACATTATATCAAACTATAAAACTCACTTTATAACATCCTCTTTTGGCTCAGCACCTAATCTTCTAAACTCAGCCCGCAAGCAATTTTCGACATGTGCCTTTTCCAGTGGCAAAAAAGGTATATAATGATCAACTAGGCTTTGCTCTATAATACCAGCTTTCTTTAGGCCGCCATCTAAATTGTATGCACCTAACTCAAGAATTTTCTCAAAGTCATGCAGTTTGGTATCACGGCGATAAGCTCCATACTTCATTAGTTCAGCCAGGCGTTTCGATACCTCCACACCTGCAGTGTTTGAAAGGAATATAAAAATTGACCGTCTAAAATCAATCCCATTCAAGTGGGTGTGATGATCAAGAAGCGACGCGATGGATTCAAAAACTCCAGGTGGCATTTTGTCAACCTCATCGAAAATGAAAAGCGAACGAGGACATTTCTTTACAGCTTGACGTACTTTATCATTAAGTTCACTCTACGGAGACATAAGAAAACGGGACGATATCACTTAAAGACTCAAATGCACCTTAAAATAACAGTTACCTTATAAATATCACTTTTTGAGTCTAACGGAAAGTCTGATCGTCCCATAAATTTGTAAACGTATTGGCTTTCTAAACCCTGGCGGTAAAGATTTTTAGCCATCAAGTCTGAGACAAAATTTTTGCCAGTTCCGGGTGTCCCATGGAAACTTATGACTAGAGGTTTGGTAGGTGTGCGCTCCTTATCCAAATGCGCTTTTAATGCTGGAATTAGCTGCTGTATTACGATGTGTTGACCGAAAAGATGGTTTTCGAAATCACGTTTTAGACCTGAACAAAAAAGGAAAAAATACAAAGACTATATTAATTTAATATAAAAAATTTAATCCCCAGATCAAAATGTTGATTGCCGTTACTGCCAAGAGCAGCTAAAATCTAATTTTTAAGGCTATAGTTTAAAATAGGCCCCTCAATGAAACTTATTAGGGATAAAATTCAAAAGCTAGATGCGAGCGCTTTATACTCTAGCTACGTAACGTCCTGTAGCTCGGTCAACGATTATACTATAATTATAATGAAAAGGTAATATGATCACACGATTATAATCGCAATCGCTGGAAATAATTACACGAGCAATTACGTAATTATGTGATTATATAATCGCAACCACTGTAATGATAACTGTGCAATCTCCGTCGTCATAACTACAATTGACGTTTAGTGTTTGACAACGTCTGCCTTTCTGTTCTCTAAGATGGTGCCAGACACTTTGCTGCCACTAATTAAAGCGCATAGAACGACGAGTTCAAGCGAAGAAAGCGGGTACCTCCGGCCAAACAATCGTACCAGAAACCTAGCAAATAGGTGAAGTACATTCACGACAACCATCATTAAATGAGGCCGAAGCAGCTCTACACAATCAGAGGAATAAAAAAGCTCGTTGTGCTGATTCGATATCGGAAGAGTTGTGGAAACAAGGCAGAGCATACTTGCCAAATCTCCTTGATTGTTATATGAACTTATGAAATAACACTGTTATCGGTTGACGCAAAGCATTATATACCCATTATTTAAGAAAGGAGATAAACCCCGCTGTAACAATTACGTCATATAAAATCCTGACAAAAACCATTGAAACAAGGCTAAGGTCATACACGGAAAATACCATTGGTGAATACCAAGGTGGCTTCAGAACTGAATACTCAACTGTTCTCATTAACGCATGTGTTTGAGGAATGCTGGGAAGATGCTTGTAGACTTCAAGTGGGCTTACAGTAGTTTATATTGTAACTCTACTCAAACAAAGAAATCGCTGTTAGTATTTGGCATTTAAAGACGGGGTCAGTGATCTGAGATTTTTAGAGGCAATATATTTGGGTCCCGAAGTGCCTTTGATCATGAATGTTTTACTGAACTGATTTGTTGTAAAAAGAAAAAAGGACAATTATTAGGACGTAAGTTTGGAAATTATCCTATTCGTCGCAGTGATGGTATTCAAGGAATCCCGATGATACCTGGGTGTGATTTCTTAGATAGATCCAACAATAAATCCGTGAATACATGGGCAACCGGTGCATTTTCCAAATTTCCGAAGATTTTAAACGCTGTGGAACGCATTCACACTGCTATATAAACCATATAAATTAATATACGAGTTAGAGTGAAACGATATTCTACGTACGAAAACAGGGGAAATACTGAGATTAGATATTACTGCCGAATCAGAATCGAAATATGCGAGTAATATGCTGTTGGTGCCAAAAAATGATGACAATTATAGAATGCGCGCTATGCATGTTGTATTTGTTGAGTAGTTATCATCAACCAAAGAAATTTGAAAATGTACAGCCTTTGTAACACCAAAAAGTTATTACGAATAATAACTTGTCCTTTCAATTCACCTGAAGTTTTCTCAAGGGTAATGAAGAAGATTGTAAACGTAACCCTATTCGGGAAAGTTATCGTTTACATGGACGATATTCTGATTTGAATAAAGACGATTCAAGGAAATTTCGATTTTAAAAATCTTGTTAGAAAAATTAGACATGGCGTTACGGCTAACTGGAAAGATATTTTTTCCTTGGGCTATGAAATCAGTTCATAAGGTATATCACCTGAAATAAACAAAATTAATTAAGATTTATCAAGGATTTTTCGAAAATCTACCGATTAATAAACGAGTTATTGCGAATAATCTAGAATTTCGTTGGGAAGGGGACCAACAAAATGTGTGCCAACCAAAATAAAGAATTCACAAGGTATATACTGACGCAAGTGAAAGATGAAGAAAACAATAAGATATGTATGTTACTTCAGCCACAGCACCACTGATCTAGAGAGTAAATTTAACCGTTATGAATTGGATATGATCAACCAGAGGTCCTTTATGGTAAGAAATTGAAACTCCTTTCGATTGACTCAGAGGTGGCCGCTAAATAAGTCTTACATTCCGAACGAAATAAAATCACACAAAGATAGACCAGACTTTTGGCTACCAAGAAGTGTGACACTTTGTTTTTATGTTCTACGGAAAACAAAGCTGTAACACTTTCATCCATTCAATACGACACAGCGATTTAAGACGATTTGGTTTGGAAAATTCTGAATTTGATTTGCAAAACTAATACAGTATATAAACAATATAAATATATTAATATACGCTACAGTGCTCAACAAAACTTTGCTCATTATTACTATTTTTTAATTTAGTATAGCCAAGACCATACAGACGTGATGAAACTGGAAAGTAAAAGCGGGACAAAAAATAGACCATCCGGGTTGAGGTCTAGTCAAAGTCGCAGCCCGCTTTACGGTCTCTTTATGTGTTGCGTGTCGTGTTTCTACAACACGTCTGTGTACGCGAATTCCTGTAACCAGCCAACAAATTATACAGACAGTGTGTGACATTATGATATTATTTGGATTACAATTTTTGACGATTGATTTGGAACCTAGTTGGAAAATCACATCATTATACAAATGGAAACCAAAACTTCGCCGTGAAAATGCCAGCAACGCATCTGCGAACTTGACTGACAGGCTCAACGACCAGATATCACGTCTCAAGGCTTCTAGACTTCCCTAGGCAGTTCCACCTCCTGTGTATAGTCTTCTAACGTAGACCTTACGACATTGGCAGTATACATTCGTCTACTATACGAACTTCTTCTGCGGAAAGTGGCACATTAGCTTTAAATGCGAATTTTTGAAGAACATGCTATAACTCGCCAAACTAAGCGGAACTACACAAAAATCAAAATTGAGGGTTATTTGAAAAGGCCAATGGAACTTATTTTTGAAGACGATCCACCGACATTTGCCATTGCTGGTTCCAGAAAACCAATCACAGGTTCCTGCCAAACGATGCAGGAAGACCAAAAAGTCATGTGTAAGAAACCAATATGTTTGCAGCATTCTATAGAATCTTGTTTGTGTGTGTTTATTTGGTAGTAATATTAAATAATATATGAATATATTGTGTTGAGGTAAATATATTTTTACTTTTCCCAGTTTCAATAAACATTTATTATGGTAAATTTACAAAAACATTAAAAAAAATCTTGTTATTTTCTGTGGTTTATTTTATAATAATCACTTTTATTATTATACCTCCTAAGCCATTGAAACAAATTAGACAAAACCTTTAAATTACATAGGATTGCTTAGATTCCCAACATCCGGGGCTTCAATATTATGGGACTATTTGTTCGACAGCTACTGCAATCCATACTTGGAAGTGGATACACGAACATCCGGGTGTATGTTTTGGGGTTAAATATTAATATAAAGGAATACTCGCCGTTGCGAAATATAGATCGAATTTGTTGCTGAATTTACTTTCCCTATTTTATCAACACATTGAATGAGACTGTCAAAGGCGTGGATTGGTACCCACAATGGAGCATAAAACCTGGGAAATGCCTGCTGAACCAACAGCAATAGCTCTACTACCGAACCCTATCTTCACCTCGACGATGTGATCGCTGGGAGTTCTTTCTTTATGAAAAACTGCGGACGGAGAAGGATGAAGGTGAGTCTCCCGCGCCTAAAAACGGGACAAAATGTAGCAACTGGTCCTCCAGGTTGAGGGTTGGGTAGGGCTGACAACCCTACACGGAAAACCGATGTTACGAAGCCACGAAAGGAGCCTTGCACAGGATGGATTTTACAACAAATTAACAATTTGCGAAGTTTCTCTTGGCTTATGCTGACGATATCGACATCATGGGAAGAACCTCCCGAGCCGTACAGACTCCTTTCATCCAGATCGAGCAGGCGACGCGAGGTCTTGGGCTGCACATCAATGAAGGCAAGACAACATATATGGTGGCAACGTCAGCATCGAAAACCAACCAACCAACAACATCAAACCGCACTGGTCACACGGGACGAATAGAGATAGAAGACTGCAACTTTGAGACCGTTGATAATTTCTCCTATCGAAAATCACAACCAATAACAGCTACGATGGTGGATTCCGCGCACGGTTGTTGGCAGCCAACAGAGCCTATTTCACCATAGGGTCAAAGGTTTTACTATACAAGACAATGATCTTGTTTGCACAGATTAACTCAGAACAACATAGTGAGGGTAACCTGAGAAAACGCTGAACTTTTTAGAAACTTCTACCATAAATAACAAGATTTCTCATCGAGGCGAAGAGCGGTGCTCTATGTCATCAAATTTTGGAGAGGACAACGGCAGCAGATAATCCACATTATTTACACTTAAACTTTGCATTGTCCAATTACTAACCTTCAACATCACCAATAATATATTCGTCGATACAACATTCGTACAATTTACAATATGAATTTCGTTTCAAGAAATCAAAATTGTAACCCATTGCGCCCAGACCAATGCCGACACCTATCGTTACAGGATCGATTAAACTATAACACGATTTTAAAGCAATTACTAAGATTAAAATTTGAAAACGCATCTTAGGTTTGTTTGAGTTTCCAGTCAAATAAATCAAACTACGTTCCTATCGGACGCAGCTGTCAAGCGACCGGACCGGAATGACTCAGAAAACATATGATTTCATTCATACACTTTTCCCGCCTGATCGAATCTTGCATATAATTTCTTAGATGTTTCATTCTAATCCAAGCTCAGTATCGTCATTTGATTTATTTTATGTTTTTCTAAGTGTGAAATTTGATTAATATGCTTTAACGAAACTTCATAGAAACTAAATGTAAAGGTGGCTTTACGCAACCCTTCTCGATGGTAATGCAGTTTTGTTTACTTCTTATCAGCTGCTATTGAGAATGATGTGTACTTTTAATATCAGTAATTTGTATGAGACTAATTTGAAGTGCGGCATACATTGGGGAATACAAGTCTAGTTTCGACTCTAGTGTAGTTATTATTAAAATGTGTCTGAACAGAACCCTCATTCATCCGTTGAAGAATTAAGTGGCGTAAGGATGGGGACGCAAATTCAACGTCCTCACATTGCACAACGAAGATCAACCTCAAGTATTTAGGGAAATCCCCGCCTTTCCAAGTAAGATATTTGAGTAGACCGCAGACCTGTATGTTGGCTGCAAACATAATTGAAGTGGCTAGACTATGAGCAGGTTTCGGTTGTTGTTGTTGCACCAACGGTAGCAAGGTTATTAATTAATTTTGGTATTCATGAGCCTCAGGCTGGCAGCCAGCTTGCTCTCTCCGCAGCATAGTTAACAACGTTGGTATGATACATGTGTAGAACAACAACACACGCTCATCACACAATCTCAAGATTTAAAAACTTATGATGTTAAGGTTTGGGGGCAAATCAATTAACAATGTAATTACCTACCAGGTTGTACGTGTACAGGCCCCATAATTAAGCAATCCAACTGAAGCCTCAACAAAAGTGGTTTGTTTACGAACAGCTGTTTCATGTCAGTATTTCTGAGAGATATCAACTGTGATGTGCGGTTTCTGCTAAAAATAGATTTTGCGGCATCGGTGCTAAATTTATCGTGAAGTTTTCTCGAAAATAGCTTGTGGACTATTGAGACAACATAACAGTCGTTGGTGCGTGAGATTTTCAGCTCACATATGAACATGCAAACTAATTGCTAATGATCGAATGTCAATGTGGCGCCTAGGGAACATGGAGATTTTGGACGCGTGATTAGTTGGAAACTGAACGAGAATCTAATTGAAAATTAATATTTTCAGTTCCCCAGGTGCGATATTTTGTATCATCGAAGCGTTTTCTTCGCTTTGATTGGTTTTAGAACTATCACTGAACATATACGACTGTTCCAGGCATCCCATTCAAACAGATCTAACTTCTTACTACATATTTCTGATTATAACATTCCACCAGCTCATTTCATCAACAGTCTGCAGACTACCTTCAATTGGAATTGTTTCAATAATTTTCACGAATGATTTCTAAAAAACACAAGAAGCAAAATGTTAAGAATAAACTGGCACCAGAAGAATACTGCGTGCTTCTGGCAGTCGTTCTGTATTTATTTCCTTTGCTAGGGTGCTTTGTGTAGAATTGGTTTTTGCATTATTAATTTGTCATGCAAACAGCGCATCCCTGTCCCCACCGATAAACTAGTTGCTTCAGTTCCCAATCTCTTATGATTCTCGCAGCTGCGGCATTGCTGATTTCCACTTATCCACCATTTTAACATTATCTCGTTTTTGGATGCCAAAGTTTCTGCGGGGTTGGCATTTTCATACCAGTTAGGTCTAATTTAGGATGCGATAAGAAAATTTTTAATGCAGCTTTACTTTCATCAAGAATATGGATTTTAACATGTTTGGTAGGTTTATCGCGAATATCTTCGCTTGAAAAAAATGTTTTGTTGACCTAGGAGTCACGGCATTTCGTGGCCCAGGATCATTCCATGTATTCCAGCCCTGGTTCCCAATCCCACGCTATGTATCCCAGTAAGGGATCCTTTAGATAATTGTCACTCCAATGAGACCAGTCCTCCTTTACTATCGTGATCTTGATTTGACGGAAATACTAGAAGGTTCGGTGTTTAAGGTGGTTGGACCTCATCTTCTAGATATCGTTAACCCGGGTTCATATTACGGTTTGTCATGGATATTTGTGTTCCCTTCCTCCTGTTTCGCTACTGTAAGCACAAAAAGTGTGATGATAATGAAAACGAAGCACAGTTTCTGAAAATCAAATAGGAAAAATAAAATACCAACACTAAACAGAGACTCTATAGGTGCCCTATACTCCACAAGATAATGAACAAGATAGATTCAAAATCGTTGCCCATCTCCGGTGTTGGGTTTATGATTTTATTTTTGATTTGCTATATTTATGCACTACAAACCTCGCCTCATCGAAGGATGGCAAGCATCTTCATAGCAAGGGTAGTTTCGGTATTTAACGCACCCGTAATGCAGAGGCAGGTTAGCCTTTGGAACGAAAACAGTTTCTTGACAGCTTGCATCTACTGGACCTTTGGCAACTACTAGTACTCAGTAGGTAAGCGCGGGCTTCACCAAGATTTGGTATACCAAGTTAACCGTGCGAATGATTCAATGCTGATGTCTTATCTACAGCAATTTTTTTAGGGAAAAGTGTCCGTTTGCTCTTGTCGGGCATAATATTCTGTTCTGTTCAGTAAGACTAGAAATTGTTCCACTCCAAGGTCCCATAATAGAAGTCATAGCACTCTTCCCTGTGAACTCTCAAAACACAGATGTTCTTAAGCTATACAGTGCTTTCTTTTTCGTATTGTTTCAAAGCCCAATCAAGGCTTTTGAGCGTCCAGCAGAAGTTCAGCCGATCACTGTTGTGTACATTGTCTATAAGCCTTTCATCCCCTTTTGGTTGATCGAATGTTGTCCAGTTCATTTCGGTCGTTGGTCCATAATTTCTCTTCTTATCTTCCACATTTCCTTCTTCTTAGGTGTTCTGTTACAGTTCCAGTATTTTAGAGCAGCTTCATCTTATTCTTAAAGGATCTCTAGTTTCAGTTTCTGGGTATGCTCTGTTCAGTTTCTTCAATGACGATGGGATTAGCTGGATCGTTAGCTCTGGAGGCGCATTCTTCCGGGGAGCATTTTCAATTCCTCACAAATTTTCCTTAACTTTTATTCCATTTTTATGCTGGGTAAGTGTTTGATTATATTCCTCCCCTATTTTTCGCCCTACTGAATTGCCGGCGTGCCTTCTATTGTAGGCTTGTAAGATTACAATTCCAGCAGCTACAATTTGGAATGCTATTATTTCTTTGTCAGCTTATATCTAATTTCATTCGAGGTGATAACTTATTCTTTAGTTTATCTACGACCACCGCGATGTCGTATGTGGTTTTGACCATCCTCTTTGCAACTCCCATTTTCGTTACCAGTTTTAGCTCCCAGTTCATGTCACGTGGATTGCGAGGTATATTTTCTAGATTAACACTATTATTCATTGCAATACCCATGCCGATGTATCTATGTTCTGAGAACGAGGGTTCATCAGATACATCTCTTTCCAGTAGCTTGAGAGCGATTCGAACTATAGTCTCTTTTCTACGTCTTTCCGCCGCTCTATGATACATACCTCTAGTATGTACTATCAAATTTTGTTTAATAATATACTCATAAAAGTGCTCACCTCTGTTCAAACACCAGGAGGTTATGTGCCTCGCGATAATTAATCAGAGCTTCGTTTTTCATCGTGGGTGTGCATCTGCGGATCCCACAAGAAGTAGCTGGCTCCTACTATGTAGCTTCACTCGTTCCTATCCGTCCGCGGACTGGTGGTCACGAAGTCACTAGAAATAAAGTCAAGTCAGTAAAGATTGTGAAATTGAATTTGGTGTTTCATAAATATTGATATTTTGGGTTTACCAGAAGATGTGTCGTGTATTAACTTACCTCCTATCTTCCAGAGTACTACCCCCACTCCAGAACGGCTTTTATTCCGATCTTCCCTTTACTTTTGATTACGCGTTCCGTCGCCAACTGCGGTCTTCGGTATAACATGGGATCACCTGCACAGTTGAATAGGTTCCACTCTTTCCATCGTTCATGCGATAGCTCTTTGTTCGCCTATAGGCTCCGAACAGCTTTTTTCGAAACATTGTTAGTATCTCCTTATTTCCATCCATTTGTCTGCAGAATTCGGTTCAGTTGGCGGGAATTGACATTCCGTCTCACTTCCCTTAGCACTTGGAGAATGCCCGGGTCCAGTCCGCAAGTCCATATCTCATGTAGCTATTCTTCACGCTGTATCGCATTGGCTTGCCGGCCGTGATGCAGTAGGCGAATGCTCCAAAGCCTAATTAGGGCGATCAGACCCGAGTCTGCACGGGGACTCATCTGAAGTGGCAATAGCCACGAAACCTTACCAGGGGTATACTGGTACCATGGGAACCGGGATAGCCCCTGGACTCATATACTTCGGGAGAATTCCTGTATGAGTACAGCTCGGTTGTTTGCAGTTGGCCCCCTAGTGGGAGTTTCATGAGGGCTGTGGTTATGCTCAAGCGAGAAGAGACCTTCGGGCCTCGGCATGGTGTTGCGTTTCAACACGGGTGCCGTACTCCTTAGTTCGGTAGAGATTTAGGTATATCTTGCATGCACCAGTATGAATGCTAAGCCATGCACTTGGTATAGACTGGTACCGTTGTGCTTGTCTCAGCGGGGCTCTGATTGTAGTCACAAAATCAATTCGTGTCTTAAGATGTAGTAGAACGATACAGAAATAATTGGTGGTATACGTGCACAATAATCCTATAGACGTGTAAAGCTTATTATTCTATGATACCATTCACCAATTAGCACGGGTCGCATAACACTTTGGGTGTTGAATGTTTTTCTATTTTCTCTTGACTTTTAGGTACCTTTGGATACCTCCTGGAATCCATTTATTTTTGAGAACATTTTAGCCATTTATATACGTACTATCATTCACGTTTTTATACTTACCGTATAATCGCAAACGGTTTAAGTTCGATTTACAGACTTTTTTATATTGCGATCACGGCAACATTTTTTTTATTTCACCGACATGTCAGGATTTCATATTTTTATAGATCGATATATGGGTGACCAGCGAACAACGTTTTGGCCGCTGAGCTATAAATTAGCAGGTGCACGAAAAGAAAGGGTTCATCCAACAGTTGTTGTTAATACTCTTTAAAGGTTCCTAAACTCGCAGAATCCAGAACCTGCGATTTATTTTATTGTATGTCGAATATCGGATACCAGTGGACCCAGCTGTGAATGAGTACCTGAGTGCTCTTTCTGAACACATAGCCTCCTACTGTATCGTTTCTGTCTAGAGTGGAGTTTTTGATAATCTGCAATTTAATTTACAAATCGCAGCGCAACATGCAATAATCCACCTGCAGTGGCGTATCATAGGCTAATCCCAAAATATATCTGGAGTGCTATCTCCGCATTATTCCGTTTTTTTCGAAACGTACAACGCAATTCGCCTCCTGATGTGTGCATAAGGGCTATTCGTAAATTTTCCTTACGAAAGTGTTGATATTTCTCATTTGATCTTCTTGTGTCATACCATTTATAATTAGGCAAAGTGAGACTTGATTTGGTCAATCTGATCGAAATAATTCACTTCAAACCAGACAGTTCTTCCGATAACTAGAGTAGAATCTTGTCATTTCAGGGGGCCGTCTGGCATCTTTTAACAGATTTTAAAAAATTCTTTTCTTCATACAAAGATTTATTTATACATTATAGAAAGAAAGTATACATATATGGCGATGATATGGCTGCCTAAAAAATCACTTTTTAAACTGGGTTACCCATTATCTCAGCTCTGGAAATGAAGAAAATAATTCTAAGTGGAAAATTAAAGTATATAAGGTAGCCGCTATAGCTCGTACCAGAGTCGAAAACTTTGAGTGAAAGAAACAAAATTTCGAAAATTTTAACTCCTTTTTAAGCTACGTCGTCAACAAAACGGTTAAATCCCGGCGGAATATAAAAGGCGTACAACAATTTCTCAAAATGAGAATCAAATCTTTGGAATCGACCGTATATAATTATATCAATCAATGAATGAATGTTATTTTTATATCAAAATGGAAACGCTTGTTTTATATATCCGTTTTTTATAGTTAGTTTCCGAAACCGTTTAACCGGCTGTTGTGAAAATTGGTACATATATATACATTTCAATGGGAAAGGTTTATACGCTAAACACGTGGCTGTAATTTGCCACCAGACGGCGCTGCAAAGTATCAACTATACACCGTTCACCCGATCGCCCTCTTAATTAGTATATATACATTAAATTCCGAATAATATATTCCTCTCCATATAAAAGAAGAATTATTGTCCACGGCGAACCAAATAGTATCCGGTATAGGACTGCCGTAGATAGGAAGTCCAGACATCCCGTTTCTAGCCAATATCCAACAATTCAACACCCTAGAGCAGAATTTGGAATGACTTCTTTTTATAGCATATGCAACAATATATTTCTATAGACTTCCTAGGTCAGATTATTTTTACCCATACGAATTAGATGAACTGCGCAGTGCGGTCTACCAGGTTATGCTTTATCCACACCCAAGCGATCGCAATATTATATCTATATTTTATTATATAGGCTACGAACTCGTCTTTTCTTCTGTAAAGGATCAAACATTCTTCAACGGATTTTTTTCTCGAACGTTCACCATTTACCAAAATTTCCAAGCACAAACGTTTTGAGCGAAGTAGACTCTGTTAGCTGCCAACAACTGTGCGTGGATTCCATCACAAGAGGTGTGTGCCACGATCAGTTCCCTATCTGTCTGGCATCAGTCAATTATGTCAGAATGACGACAAACTGATTGTATAAACGTAATTTGGTACTGGTGGACTGATAAAACAGACTCGCAAAAATGTTCGAATAAAATCTGTCAATTCAATCATTCATGATGGACTGATGTCAGATGGGTTGAGACTGATGTGAGACTGACTCTCATAGGAATGTAAAATCATTTGGGAATAGAAGATGCAAATTATGGTCTTATTCTAGCAGATTTTTAATCGACTGCGGCAGATAGAAATAGGAATTTGAGAATGACGAATGAAAGTATAATCGAAAATTTGCGATACAGGGTCAAATCTTAAACGTAAGGAAAAGGAAACATCAAAAAGGATTTGGAAAGAAAAATGAAACGATGAATTTTATTTGATATTTGGCGATGTTTTCCTCGGAAACTTGGGTTCTTAGCAAGAAAATTTGCGAACTCTTGGTCGCGTTCGTTTTTGGCCCCCTACATGAGGAAAGACGATTTCGTAGCCTACCTAACGACGAAATCTATGAGCGGTACCATGACCGTCAGGTTGTGGATAAAATCCGGCTCAATAGGTTACGGTGGGCGGGTCACTTAATCCGTATGAGGATGATCCAGCCTGGAAAGTCTATAAGGGCAATATCTATGGTAGAAAAAGAAGACGAGACAGGCCCTGCCTGAGATGGAGTGATGGTGTAGGTCAGGATGCCAGACAGCTTTTAGGGATATCGAATTGGTGAACCGCGGCACAAAACTGGGATGTCTGGAGTTCCTTATTAAGGCAGGCCTAGACCGAATACCGGTTGTTGCGCCATTGATCATGAATTGGCTACGTTATATGTCTTACGATCTTCTGATATCCTTGTTATGTGGCTAATTTCCGTTGTTTAATTTGATAATCTCGTGTATACATCCAAGGATTGCCTTGTTATTTAACAGTTGCAGAAAACTCCTTTTCCAGATTTCAAATATCGCCAATAGCTTAATTTACAGAAGAGCACTCTTACATAGATGAAAGTTCAGTACTCATCGATACTCTATAGTTGGTAAGCCTCTACTACTACTAATTTTAACACTAAGCTGGTACTAATAATCATAGAAGAAATAAGAAACCACACCAAACAAAAGCAATGTAATTCTTGGCGAGTCCCTTTTTATTGTGCGTATACACGTAGACACGCTCAATTATATGTACAGGATATTCCACCCCATTTAATTCCGTCGAGCCTACCATTATTTGAATTCAATCCCCCATTCCTTATATATTACAACATAGTTCTTTGTTACAGTCATTTAATAAAACTCAATCTAGGGCGAAGAAAAAAAACGACTGGGTATTTACTAAATTTCTGGGATAAAAGAAGATGCATGCGTAATATCATATTTGTCAGAATTTCCTCCAATCCTAATTAGTAGGTTTGTACAAAGTTCAAAATTCGCAAAGCGGGAGCAGAATATGAACATACGCATTATATATGCTTGCCTTCGACCTTTACGTGGGGCATTGTGCGTCAACCACGCCCGCGGCGGTTGTTGTTTACTCCAGGACTTTCCAACTTTGACCACTCATTGGGATCCATTTGAATATCTTGAATACTACATGTATACAATTGTAAAGATAGATTCATATATATTACTAACACTCTTCAAATGGCATTTCTATTAAGGTTATTATTTGAAAGATATTTTCCGTAATAATTGTTTTCAAAATGATTGCCAACTAAAAAGTACATTAATCATATTTTTTAATAATTGCAAATGTTTATCGTCGCTTTCAACTCAAACAAGGAGACCTGAACAAGTCGTGTCTTGTGATATTTATAAAACTTTTCTAATGTTATTGATTCAAATTTTTCTGTTGTTTATTTATTTTTCTACCTTCCTGCGTCAGTTCTGTTATTGCATTCTATTCCCACTAAACCATCGAAAGGTACCAAAATAATACCTTCTTCTAAAAATAGGATAAATGCAAACGAGAGCTCTCAAAAATAATCATCGAAACAAACAGCACATCATACGAGGCGGAACGCTTTGCTTTCATATGGGATTAAACGCAGAAGCATACGCAATTCAGATTTAGTTAGGCTTTCTCGAGATTTCCGGAATGTCTCCATCATTGAAAAGGGGCTCGTGTATTTTATCTGAATCGCCATTTGTCCATGTTTTAAAGTCGAAATTCAGAGGAGAACGGTGTGATCATTGCTTACAACTGTACGTAATGTGCCATTAAATGATGCTAATATTATTTATGATAATTGATATGCCTTCTTTTTAGGAACAAAGTGCGTAAGTGTTCAAGCTGCAAATATGTGGCGTATTGCAATCAGGACTGCCAGAGTAGTGCATGGGAAGTGCATAAGACGGAATGTGCTTACCTGAAAAAGGTATATCCAAAAATTGTCCCGGATGCGGCTCGTGTTTTGTTACGGATTGTTTTGAAATTAAGAAATGGTGGTGATCGTATCAGAGGTTACTACACGGAAAAGTGCTATCGGAAATATATGGATCTGATGTCACGTGAGTCTGATTTGAATTTCAAGTTTCGGCTATGATAGTTAGCATTTTTATATAAATTGCAAAAGTAATATGAAAGGGGAAAGGACTGTGGAAAATACGAAAAATATAAGTACTGAGTAGAAGTACAGAAAAATTGCAATGAATAATTTAATTGATAAAAGGCACAAATGTGACAAGCCGTTCGCACTTTGTCTGGTGAGTGGTTTTAGATAAATTATCTAGCTTGAGTTAATTGTATTTCCTTCTGTGTTGGTAGATACTAAATGTTTTATATCAGTATTAATTGCATTCAAAACAACTACGAAAAAATGGAATGAGGCGATTTTTTTCATGGTTTCTGATGTTATGTTGAAATTGTAAGATTATTGGAATTCAGACTGTAACTTGCATGAAGCAATTGCTAGAGAATACATTTATAAGTGTGCCATTAACCCCTACTTGGGGCATATCGCGTCAACCATTTGTGCACGTAATCGTTACTGGTTCTTGTAATGTGATTAAGCTCCCATCAGAATAAGAAGAACAAATTTTTTTGTCATGAATTCGACATTAAAAGCAGTAATGAAAACAACGCCAATATTATGTTGGAAATTGTTGAATTTTTATCTCAAAAGGGCCAATGTAGGATTAATAATATTCATTAAGGCATTTTAGAAGAGGTTATATGAAGAGTGTATAATCGGTAAAATGTGATTTGTCATTTCTTGCATATGAAATACACGGTGTGTCCCACACGTTTTAAGACTGTGCGTATAAAAGGTTTAAAAAATTACAATTTTTTTTTTAATATTCGAAATAGATATGTTGGCACGATATTTTAACCTATTCATGCATTTTAAAAAAACTGTTTTGGAATACTTTTTAATTTTGTTTTCATGATAGCGACGCATAACAGTCCCCCTTCGAGTCAATTTGGGAAAAGGAAGTTGTCGATGGGACTCGAGTCAGAGTAGGACGGTGGGAATTTGAGCACAAGTACCATTTTTCGGCCAAAACTTATTTTCACAGTAGTATCTTGTGGAATGAATTCTTTCCGGATTTAGGGCCAAAAAAGCGACCGACATTGTCTTCATTTTTCATTTTTTAAATGTAAATTTTTTTGGTCGGCAAGTTTTCCATTGTTCCGTTTCATTTCAAGATTGTAAGTCTGAGAACGCATTTCGTCTCCCTTAATAATGAATTGAAGATAATTCTGCTGTGTTCCAATTATTTCCAGTCATGTAATGACAAACTCGTTGTTATCTCTGTTCGTCGGTAAGACGTGTGGAAGGAAACGCGCACATAGCAGCTCTCTCAAATAATATATTGTATTGATGGCGTCTCGTATTTCAGTTAGCTCTTCTATTAATCTACAGTTCGCATGTTTTTGTTACTCTTCGCGATACATGGCTGTCCACTTTTTTCATTGTCTTCAACAGTCTTACTTGCCTTCATAAAAAGTTATACCACCGAAAAGAAGTAGCGCAAAACTTATATATACAGTACTGGGCCAAAAAAATCCGATCAGTAAGAAAATCTGATTTTTGAAAAAAAGTAATATGAGGGTTTTTTGTATTGATATTTTGCACTAAAAATAGTTGTTAAAGAAAATAAAAACCTATGTAAAATTTTTCATGAAGGACTTTTATTCAAAATTAGTCTACTTTACGAAAAATAGGTAAATTTGGTTTATGTTTCATATCAATCACAAAACTCGTTGTATCACAATATTTTATTTTTTTTGTTTACTTAGTAACTAAACAATAAACTCCTTGCCTTAATTACGGCTCTAATCCCCGATGGCATTGATAAAATAAGATTCTGCAGAATTTGCACGTCAACTTCCATCATTCCACGTCGTCAAGAGAATTAAATCAAGCTCATGTTGCTTTTTCGGCTTCTGTTCAGCTACCTTTTTCTTCATTAGTACCCACAAGTTTTCTATGGGGTTTAAATCCGGGCTGATCCCGGGCTAAGTCAGCTGTTTTACTGAGTTTTCGGCCAGGAAATTGCGTACCTCCAAAGTAATAAAAGTCAAATAATTTGAAAACCTTCAATATTTCTTATAAAACAGCTAAAAAATGATTACTTACAATGTTGGACCTGTAACAGGGCGCAGAATCGCCCTGAAAGATAACTCCACTTGAATACTGATCTTACTCTTTAATGCAAGGTATCAGATGCTCCTCCAAGATTCGTTTATAGGTTGCATCAATTAATGAAAGTTCTTTCACACCATAAAACGAAAAGCAGCTCCGATCATCCTGCTCACCGGCTGGCATACTGTGGTCTCAATACACTCCCCATTGAATCGCTCACCTGATCTTCTCCAGACGTGTTGGATCCCAATCCGACCCAAAAATATTAAATTGGGATTCATTGGAGAATATTACAGTTTGCCACTGTTCCAGGATCCAATTTTCGTGGTCCTTTGCCCATAAATATCGTTATTTCCGCATTCTTCCATTTAAAAACTCTTCTTTGCGGGACGTCGGCCATGAAATCCGCCCTCTCTGAGCCTCCGCCGAACCGTTGATGCATCAATTTCTGTCCCAATGTCATCCTTGAGTTCTTATTTAATGTCCGATGAACTTTTGAACCGATTCCGCAGGCAAAATCTCCGCATCAGCCTGTCTTCGGCTGATGTAGTCTTTCTCGGCCTTCCAGATCCCTGTTTCCGGCAGTACACCGAGTTACCCAGATTTTTTTTTTTAAATTTGCTACAGAGGACTGACTAAAGCCCACAACGACCGCTATTTGTCGTGTGCTATATTTTTCATGAAATAAGGCGATTATTTCTGCTTTGCGGATATCACTCATTTTACGTGTTTTTAGATGTTTGCCACATCGCCGCCACATTGCTCGCGGTTTTCCGAAATACGCTTCAACTCCCCCAGGACTGCCCAAGATGTTCGCACTCCTCTACTGTTCTGCGCCAAGTGTTCTTGAGGCGGCCCACTTATCGGCCATCTTGGGGGAGTAGATTCCTTAAAGTATGTCCTATCTGCTGCCACGTTTGCCTTTTGATTACGAGTAACAGGATTGTGCGCCGACCGGGCCAATCTACTCCGATGATAGCCGTAAGGTTGGGTACCTTGGTTTTATTAGTATTTATTTTCTGTCCAACTTTTTCTACCCCTCTTTCCAAAAGCAGAGCCATTTGAGCAAGGTCCATGACCCGCTGAGAGGGCAAACAGATATCATGATTGTAGCCGAGGTGTTGTAGGAAAGATGCTATCGCCCATTCCACTCCTCCACGTCTTCCGATGACAAGATCCAATTCTTTTGGGCTCCGCTTTGGACCTCAAATTCCTTCGAGTTTTTACTTCGTGACATTTTTGGTCATTATATGTCACAGTGATAATAGCTATTAGTTTGTCCGGAATGTCCTTTCTGCGTAGAGAACGCCAGATACAATCCCTATTCACACTATCGAAAGCTTTCTCGAAATCGAACCCAAGGAGGTGAAACGAAAATCTAAACGTACACTGTTCCAGGATGTTGACGCCCTTTCGGGTCGTGGCCGACGACGAGAAAAGAGCATTTTGATGGCAGCCCAAACCTCATCGATATTCTCTTGCGGGATACTCAGTATATCTGCATCATGCAAGCGAATGTAAGCGAAAAGCAGATGATGACCCCTTTTAGGGACGATGCCAGCGCCTCTCTTGATACGCAAATTCAGGAGACAATTCCTAAATCTACTGCTGATCACAAAGTCGTCGATCTTATCGTTTGTACCGTTTCGATCAGTTGAAAGACAACTGATTTTATGGCAAGTTCTGTGCTCGAAAAATGTGCCAGTAATGCCGAAGTAGTGAAAGCTGCAGAGACCTATAAACCTCCACCCTTTATTGTTACGGTCACCAAGGCGGACTTTCCAATCACATGTCCGAGCAAAGTGTTGTCAGATCCCGCCTTTAGGAAGCCTCCCCCAAATTGCATGTAATTGGTCGTATAAAGCATCCTTCTCCATTATATCTGAAGTCTCTGTTAGTAGCACTGTACAAGTGTGTTGCCGCTTAACCTGGACCGGAATCTTGCATTCAGAAGTCTGTTGGAAGGCTACTCCCAGGTCAAAAGAGGGAACCTTGCGGTACTCGTCAGAAACAACCCAATACCAAATTCGCGTCTGCTCTTATCTCGTTTAGGCTTAGAATGTCCAGCTTATATCGTTGAAATTCTCACTCAAGTTGAAGAAAGCGAGCATTTTGATTGCCCTTACAACCGTTGTCGAGGAACGTGCACACATTCCAAAAACCAATCGTAGTCCGTTTTCGATAGCCAAAGGTCGCAGCCGTGTAGTCAGTCCCTATTCGATGTCCACAAATTTTATCCCTTTTAGTCACCTCTTACGACAAGCAGGGAAGACTTTGAATGTATTCTTGAGGACAAACTCACTGGGCAACAAAACAATAATAATAAGAATCGTTGGCGCAACAATCCAATTGGATCAGCGCCTTGAAGTGTGTTAGAGCCCTTCATTTAAGACCGCAACGGTACACTACAGGATTACAGCTTACAACTGAGTCGACTGGTATCCGACATCAAATCACAACACAATCCTTCCGTATGACAGCCTTGTGCTCTAACCACTCAGCTATCTGGACAACAAACATAACAGATCCGCCATAATACAATCTTAAAATTTCCAATGTTTGATGTTTGTTTCCGTCACAAATTTAAGGGTTTTAAAGCAACACTCAATGACAGCACGTTTTTCTTTGTTATTCATCGTGAAATTATATCCGCGACCATTTTGATACTACCAGCTAGTTACATGTTATCCGGTGGACTTGAAAGGTATAGAGAGAAAGGAAGGTGGAAGTGGCCATTTCCCCACTTATGAAATATACTATGATATGTATAACAAATACCATTTAGGTTTTGTCTACTATAATACAAACTCTTATAATAATATTCTTTTCTCAAGTTCCCCCATCTTTCAATCCTTTCTAATACTTCTCCCCTACTTCGGGTACAATGCCTTCCTATTAGGGGTATTGAGACTCAGATTGGTTATCTGTAAGCCCTTAACAGCAAGGTCCTGTCGTCAACGTCGTTTACTACGCTGGGCTGCTAAGAAGACCTCCTACTTTTTTTAGTTTTTCTCTAACGTTTGCGTTGGAGGGTTATTAAAATTAAAGCCTTTTCAAATAACTTATTATAGGAATGTTAATATGATATTCATTTCTAACTAATCTGGGACATAAAAATCAAGGTCTAATTGTTTTTTGTAGTTACGGTAAAATCAGCTAAAATCACTCTATGAGGTCATCCGAGGCAGGCCCTTGGTATGTTAAGGGTTAGACTTGGCGATTAACGGCTGGTTGCCTTAGGTTCCTTGAAAACTGCTTCCTTCATTTTGGCCATACATTTTCGATGGGATTAAGATGCATGGCCAACCGTTTCAAACCTTTGCGAAATACTGTTTCGCTTTCGCTATACCCGCTTTCGCGCCGTGAACACCATCTTGCATAAGAATGGGAGATGTTCCTTTTGGATATTGCTGCTGGTTGTTGAGGCACTTCCCATAGATCGATAATATTTTGTTTCGATAGTTCTCGCCATTATTGGTGCAGCTTTCATCAATGATGATCTAACATATAAACTTATCCCTCCGATGTTCTTGCTCGTATAGTTGCCGATTTGGTTTCAGAGAAATTTCGATAGGGGATTCATCTGTAAAAAGTTTGTGAGCTCGTTGTTTCTTGCCTTTCGCATTTGCTAGGGTGTGAAACTTTCGTCGATTAATCTCTTTGTGTGTCTTCAATATTCTTTTCAGTCAGAAGCAGCTTCGTTGGCCTCAAATAGGCATATTATCCCCACGGGAAGCTCCTGATGTAAACTTGACGATAATTCTAGAGACTTTTTTCTCCTTGACGCTTGAATTTAGGTGACTGGTTGAGGACTTTGTTACAGTCCTTGTTCCGACTCCAACTTGATCCTTGATCAACATTCTTATTTTTTTCTTATCGCTCGGTTGGAGCACTTGTAGCATCCTAATTTTTTCCAGTCCTTCAATTTGTCTCGGAATTGCTGGGTCCACAAAAGGGCAGCCTCCCTTGAAACATTAAGCCGTCGGCTAATGAAATGCTGTTGTTCTGTTGACACAGATCCTGAATTTGCTGCTGTATATCTTTTGTTAGAAAAAAATATCCATTTCATAAAAGTTCCTGCAATCTTCAAAAAAATTAGCGGCTCTTACCTAGAATTTGTTATCTTGTACTTTTGTATTAAAATTTTCCTTTTTCACTTTTCCGGATCCTTGCGGACACAGCAAAACTGAAAAATTAGTTGAGGTATATTCCCCCTTTTATAGCACACTTTTCTATCCTTTAATAATTTAAGTTGATCCTCACCTCAAAGGAGAGTCACTATCTCAGTGGGGTAAAAATGCGATAGGTTAATAGTAAACATTATTAAAAAGGCTCCGTCTACCCCCTAAGACGCCTGACAGTTTCGGACCGTCTTTGGTGGAGAAATTATTTTTCTAAACTATCCACCGACAATCAAGACACTAGTAAAAAATTTACTCGATTAAAATAAAATTTGATATTATTCTTAGGAAAAGACTCCTCTTTTTCACTTCAATGTTCGATATAGCCAAGAAAAAATGGACAAAAGACCTTTTCATCGTTAGATTGGTTAGATAAACTTTTGCAGATTTATATTCGATTGGTTAATCAATTAAAAATAAGTTGATATTACTTATTTAACAAAAGAAAAAGAAATGCAGTTTTTCTCCTAGTAATCAAATTGCTTTATAATATAGAAAGTGAAGGATTAACAAGATATTGTCAGTAGGTCTCGGGGGTGTTACTTGCCTTGATTTTGCAGCCTTCATATACTACACATGTGTCGAATTCAGCGTAATCCTTCTGGCTAATATTCTGAATAAATTTGAATGCGGCACCAAATTTCCAGACTTGAACAATTGAATAATATGATTAACATGGATATGCGAATGGTTTTCAGGAAAAAATTGTCTAAAGAAATTTTATTTTACACATACAACCAATATCTAATAAATTTGAATGTTTTTGTTCCAAGAATATATACGAAAACAAAAATAATCCTTGATAAATCTACCGTTGTTTTAGATTACAATGAAATAAAATGTGACCCAAAACGCCTCGAACATCTAGAGTCTCTAAGAGCCGTTTTAACAGACCTCCTTGGAAACTTGCTCGTCCCGAATGAAGCAGAATTATTAAGCATGTATGGCAGAGTAAGTATTATAATACTGATAATATGACTAATAAAGTTAAATCTTAATTAGCTGTTTTTGACAGCTTATCACGAATGGATTCAATATTTTAGACCCTGAAATGAATGCTATTGGAACTGGAATTTACCTAGGAGTTTCTGTAGTGGATCACAGCTGCAAACCTAACGCGGTAGCAACATTTGAAGGGACAACATTAAGTATCCGTTTAATCGAAGATATTCCCAGTTTGGATTGGTCAAAGGTTGGATAAATTATTTACAAAAAGCGTTCATAGTGAAATATAACCGCTTTAATTGTTGCAGATATTTATTAGTTATATTGACTTGTTGAGCACCAGTACCGAGAGGAGAAATGATCTTAAAGCAAATTATTATTTCTTGTGTTGCTGTTCGCAATGTGTTGATAAACAGAAAGATATGGAAATGAATGCTGCATCCTGTGTGAATGAGCGTTGTGATGCGCTTGTGGATATTGAAAGTGATAGGTGCGAAAAATGTAATTCTTATATAACAATGGAACATCGTGAAAAGTTCAAGGAAATTATGGATTTGACGAAAAATCATTTACAAAATATGGAAGATATAGCGTGTAAGTAAACATTACTTTGCATTTTCTTTGGGAACAATTCGAAAAGGTTGAAGTCTTTAGTCAATGAGATTCGGATGGGGTCAATCTGTCATCACCAATCCTACTTTAATCACCTCTAAATATATGTTACTTTCACGCAGTATAGGTTTATATCTGTCTTGCATTGTGATGTATTGTAAATATTTACCCTGATCCTCGCACATTGTTCACATTCATCATGATTATATTCGCTTACTTTACTGACAGATTGCAAATATTTATATCCACAGACTACGACAATCGATCCCCCATAAATTAAATACCAACATTCATTTTTTGATTCATATGCAAACATTATTTATCTTTCATCATCATCAACGGCGCAACAACCGGTATCCGGTCTAGGCCTGCCTTAATAAGGAACTCCAGACATCCCGGTTTTGCGCCGAGGTCCACCAATTCATCATCATCATCAACGGTGCAACAACCCTTATCCGGTCTAGGCCTGCCTTAATAAGGAACTCCAGACATCCAGGTTTTGCGCCGAGGTCCACCAATTCGATATCCCTAAAAGCTGTCTGACGTCCTGACCTACGCCATCGCTCCATCTTAGGCAGGGTCTGTCTCGTCTTCTTTTTCTACCATAGATATTGCCCTTATAGACTTTCCGGGTGGGATCATCCTCATCCATACGGATTAAGTGACCCGCCCACCGTAACCTATTGAGCCGGATTTTATCCACAACCGGACGGTCATGGTATCGCTCATAGATTTCGTCATTGTGTAGGCTACGGAATCGTCCATCCTCATGTAGGGGGCCAAAAATTCTTCGGAGAATTCTTCTCTCGAACGCGGCCAAGAGCTCGCAATTTTTCTTACTAAGAACCCAAGTTTCCGAGGAATACATGAGGACTGGCAAGATCATAGTCTTGTACAGTAAGAGCTTTGACCCTATGGTGAGACGTTTCGAGTGGAACAGTCTTTGTAAGCTGAAATAGGCGCTGTTGGCTGACAACAATCGTGCGCGGATTTCATCATCGTAGTTGTTATCGGTTGATATTTTCGACCCTAGATAGGAGAAATTGTCAACGGTCTCAAAGTTGTATTCTCCTATCCTTATTCTTCTTCGTGTTTGACCAGTGCGGTTTAATGTTGTTGGTTGATTCGTCTTCGGTGCCGACGTTGCCATCATATATTTTGTCTTGCCTTCATTGATGTGCAGCCCAAGATCCCGCGCCGCCTGCTCGATCTGGATGAAGGCAGTTTGTACGTCTCGGGTAGTTCTTCCTATGATGTCGATATCGTCAGCATAGGCCAGTAGTTAGGTGGACTTGAAGAGGATCGTACCTCTTGCATTTACCTCAGCATCACGGATCACTTTCTCGAGGGCCAGGTTAAAGAGGACGCATGATAGCGCATCCCCTTGTCGCAGACCGTTGTTGATGTCGAATGGTCTTGAGAGTGATCCTGCTGCTTTTATCTGGCCTCGCACATTGGTCAGGGTCAGCCTAGTCAGTCTTATTAATTTCGTCGGGATACCAAATTCTCTCATGGCCGTGTACAATTTTACCCTGGCTATGCTATCATAAGCGGCTTTAAAGTCGATGAACAGATAGTGCAATTGTTGTCCATATTCCAACAGTTTTTCCATCGCTTGCCGCAGAGAGAAAATCTGATCTGTTGCTGACTTGCCTGGAGTGAAGCCTCTTTGGTGTGGGCCAATGATGTTCTGGGCGTATGGGGCTATCCGGCCTAGCAAGATAGTGGAGAATATCTTATAGATGGTACTCAGCAACGTGATACCTCTATAATTCCTGCACTGTGTGATATCTCCCTTTTTATGTATGAGACAGATAATGCCTCGTTGCCAATCGTCAGGCATTGATTCGCTGTCCCATACCTTGAGCACAAGTTGATGAACCACTTGGTGTAACTGGTCGCCTCCATATTTAACCAATTCGGCTGTAATTCCATCGGCTCCTGGCGACTTATGTGAATGATGATCAGCTTTTTATTGAAATAGTTTGATATTTGTATGGATTTTGGATATTTTTTTTGTATAGAATTTGTTGAGCTTATGATATTACCTTATCGATGAATTGCAGCCGATGAATTGCACGGACTGTTTCTCCTAAACTTGGTGGTGGCAGTATTTGTCCGTCGTCTTCAGTTGACGGGACCTCCAACTCGCCGATGTTCTGGTTGTTCAGTAGCTCATCAAAGTACTCAACCCATCGCTCTAATATGCCCATTCTGTCGGAAATCAGATTTCCCTCTTTGTCTCGGCAGGATGAGCATCGAGGTGTATAAGGCTTCATTCTGCTGACTTGTTGGTAAAACTTCCGCGCCTGGTGCGGTTGCTCCCTGTACTTTTCTAGGTCACAGACTTGTTGGTTCTCCCAAGCTTCCTTTTTCCGTCTGTGAAGTCGCTTCTCCGCTCGACGGAGTTCGTGATAAGTCTCTGCGCGTGCCCGCGTTCTTTGAGAATGCAACATTACTCGGTATGCTGCATTTTATCTTTATCAATATCAATCTTTAACAATGTCAATGTCATCTCATCATTATCTCAAGCAATAGAAATTGTACAGAATCATGTCTGCGAAACGATTTATCGCCCACACAGTCTACGCGTACTAATCAACCATATGCATTCTGCCAAACGGAACTAGATTCATAGCATCAGGCTAAGCGGAAACAGTAAACGTAAATTGTAAAAGGTAAACTGCTGAACAAAATTAAAGTTATCAAAGGGTACAAATTTTAGTGAGAAAATATAGAATTACAATTTATAAGTACATAAATTACTGTGACCCTATGTTGAGATGTTTCGAGCGGAACAGTTTCTGTTTCGAAGTTGTGTTGTTTTCAGTTGAACAGTGTTATTTGATGTTGTTGTTTCTTTTGTTTTGGATGCTGATGTTGCCACTATATAGTTTCGCCTTTACCTTACCTTTATTAATGTGTTGAGTGGACTTGAAGAGAATGGTGACTCCCGAATTTACATCAGCATTACGAATCACTTTTTCGAGGGCCAGATTAAAAAGGATGCATGATAAAGCATTTCTCGAGAATGATAATGCTGCTTTTATCTGGCGGCGCACATTAATCAGCCTAGTCAGTCGTATCAGTCGAAATACCAAATTCTCTTATAGCCATGTACAGTTTTACTCTGGTAGTGCAACTGCAACTCCAAAAGTTTTTCCATTGCTTGCCGCAGAGAGAAAATATGATCTGTTGCGGATTTACCTGGAGTGCGCATCTTTGGAATGGGGCAGCGATATTTTGGGTGTATGGGGTTATCCGACCTAGCAAGATAGCGAAGAATATAATTGCTGCACTAGGGTGATATCCCCCCTTTTATGCATGGGACAGATAATGCCTCATTATCAGTCAGTTGTTGATGTACCGTCTTGTATAGTTGGATGCCTCCATATTTAACCAGTTCAGCTGTAATTCCATTGGCCCCTGGCGACTTACGATTCTAAACCCAATGAATTGTACGGATTGTTTCTTTCATGCTTGGTGGTGGTTGCATTTGCCCGTCGTCTTCCGTTGGTGCAGCATGCAGCATTCTTTCCTTTTATTGCTAGCTTACATTCATCGTCGAACCAAGCGTTCCGACTGAACCTGAATATGTTTGTGGCCTGTACCAATGATAGCGTTCTTCAGGTGGTTGTGAAGATCATTTGCATAGGGTCAATTTGGTTAAAAGCGGTACCGGTTAGAGAGGCTCACATTTGTTTGTGACCGCTTTCCGTACAAACCAGGTACTATCAACAACCATTTCATGTGACACAGCTACTTAAATAATGCATATCCAACATATCAGCTGAATAGAGGCTCTGTCCCTACTTCGCTGTTAAAATCTTCAAGTATGATTTTGATATCACACCTGTGACAGGCTTTGGCGGTCCATTTCACTGCCTTGTAGAAGGTATTCTCTGACTTTGCAGTTTCCTTCGAAATTGCCTCGCAAATGCAGAGTGAATGGTCGTTCGCTTATGTTTTCAAAGCGAAAAACAGCAGATTACATTTGGTTGATTAGGAAACCCCCTCCGAGGACATGGTGTGCGGGGTGGCCACTATAATGCATGTTGTAGGGGCTCTACTCTAGGAAGCCGGTCCCTGTCCAACGCATTCCTTGTAAAACTGTGACATCAGCCTTATATTGGGACAGGGTAGCTACTTGGCAGCTCCTTTTCTGCAGAGGGAGCGCAAGTTCTATGCGAAATTGCAAAATGGTTTGTCCGTTTTCATTGACGGATTCATCGTTGTAAAATCCATCCAGTCCAGCTCCTTCGTAACAATTGTTTTCTGTGTAAGGTTGTCAAACCTACCCAAACCCTAGCCAAGAGGTCCAGTCGGTACAGTTGGTCTCGTTTTTTGGACACTGGAAACTCGTCTTTATTCCTCTTCGTCTGCAGTTTTTCATTACGAGGTAATTTCCAGCAATCATCACGTGGAGGTGGAGATAGGGTTTAAAAAAAGAGTTCTTACTTTTAGTTCGTCAGGCTTTCCCAAATTTTATGCTCTACCGTGGGTTCCAATCTAAGTTATTGTCCTAGGACCTGTACTACCCTTTGAACACCATAGTTTTCCCTTAAGTAAAAGTGGTGATATCGGTCACTACTACTCGTTACATTCTCGGTGTTTTCAGTGGATTCTGAAAAAATAATGCCTATATACTACTGCATATCATGAAATACATTAAAACTTTCTACAAGCTATAATAATAATATTATGATGAACAGGGGTTTCTGGGACTGCGTATCAATTCTCCAATAAATGGGTTTAATCCATAACTTGCCACGCTTTTTGAAATAGATGATGAGGTAATCACTGAAAGAATGTTGATTTTGGCTAAGCAGCCTAACACATTTAAAATTATGGTTGAACAAAAGAACTATCAATGCTATACTCAAGAAGATTTTAATAAAGATGGTGCTTACGCACTTTTCCTCAATACAGACCCAGCTGTTTTAAGAATTCAGCTTCGTTCTCGTCATATGATCAATGTAAACTTGGCGCAAGAACTATTGAATGTTGTGCGGTATTTATCATATAGACGTCATCTCTCCCTCATTCAATTGAAGAAACCATGTTTAACCTTTACAGTGATTCAGTTAGAGTTTGGTCCAGCGATTAATCCACTAATAGTTGAATCAAATGATGAAGATAAAAAGTAATGGACTATGTCAAAATATTCGGTTTTATGGTGCTTTTTATTTTCTTTCTATATTTAATAAAAATGTGCAACTAAGAAAATGTTGCGTTATTAAATGAGTAAAATATAATTACATATACATACCGATGGGCGGAAAAAGGGACTTGTTAGAACTTGTTTTTCGAGAAGCATTTTAATATCCCTTACCACCTACATACCTAACTATATGAATTTAGTTCGGCGTATATTCCAATGAAATTCTTCTACTCTTAAAATATCTATTCAACAATCTCTACTACTTACACAAAATTTGATTTCACCGTAGATCTGGACGTATGTGAAATTTGCCTGAATAAACAAGAATCACTTTTGCATCCGCTCAACGTGTGGCACGTGAAAACGTTGGATGCAGCATTTGAAGCTGCGATTAAAGTGCAAAAATGGACAACTGCCTTAGAATATGGACTAAGATTGATCCCTGGTTTCAGGTAAACACATTTTATTTTTTATCCCCTGTGATTATTTAAGCTTTTCATTTTAGAAAATATTGCGGCGATTGGAATCCACTTCTCGGGCTACTATACCTGAAATGCGGAAAACTATTGTTATATGAGAATCGGTTACAGGAAGCATTTGGAAACTTGATAGAAGCTGAAAAAATCATAGCAGTTACCCATGGAAAGAATCATAGTTTGTACAACGAGCAACTAGTCCCGTTACTAATGCAAGCTCGTGAAGGTTAACACATTTTTGAATTATGTGGACTAGTGAATAAATTGAAAGTTACGTTCCAGAAACTAAATTTGTTGTTTTATTTTTTTGAGCTGTTTAGTTGACAATTTTTTACTGATGAAAAAGTATGTTTCAAGTAACATCTCCACCAAAAACGATAGCTTCCAGGTTCATGAAAGAGCTCCAACGAGGAATTCGAATCCAACTTCTTGGTATATAAGGTATTTATGCATTTTTGGCATATATGTAAATACCTATAAGCAAATGGAAATCAAATTAATATCGATTCATAATATATGATACAGCTTGTGGGTGTTATAAGCTTCGTACACATACAAAGTTCCTGAAGTAGATATTGAGGAAATTCTTTTTGAGTTCAATAAACACACTCTCAAGGTGTACGAAAATATTTTTTTATTGAATTGTTATCATCATTTTTTACAAAATGGCGGCATTCTAATAGGCAACCCCGTGGTTTACACGATAAACATACATTTGTAAAATAAGTACTTAAAAATTTCGCTTTTTTGGCTGATGATTTCACTCCGGAATCCAAAATTGCTAACGTTCAAAATATCGGTTTAGCAAGATCATCAGGTTAACAATCTCTTTTGAAATATTACAGTACATGTGTACCTGGACTTAACACACTTCGACTTATATCACTTTTGACACTCGAAAAATTAAGCAACACGCTTCGAGTTAACACGTTTTTGCTTCGACTTATCACACAATTTTTAGCGCTATGTGCATACATATTTTAAATTCTACACACTTCCATTGTCGGAGTTCTTTCGCTTAGATAAAAGTGGATTGGAGGGAATGTGCATATGTTCAAATTAAAATATTTCTCTTCTGGCGCCGTTTGGGCATATGTATTGAATATAGGTCTGAATGTTCCACAAGTGGTCGGTGTTTTCGATTATTTCGAATTTTTTGAGAGGTGTGAATTTTTTTATTGATTCCTTGTTTTTTGGATCCTTAGTTACGTATTAACATATTTGTTGAAAGGGAAGAACTTGGTTCACGTGAACAAACTTCGATGATTGTGAACAAAAGGAACCAACTGAACAAATTATTTTGGTTTATTATGGTTGGTTTGCAAGTTTACATGAAAACGGAAGGACATAATTACACTTTCAGATAACGCTGGATAAGGATCCGTTGCATGTAAGCAATCTGTTCAAATAAAGCCGAAAAGGATCGGATGTTGCAAATATTGAAATCCATCCAACTATGTACATAATTATCTGGCACATAAATAAAAGAAGCCTCGTTAGTTTTAATTCAATCTTGGTAGTAGAACTCAAGGCTAAAGGACGCCTAATACGATATTGGTTTGATTTCGAGTAAAAAAAAATAACGACTAAAATTTGGTAAGAAACTTTCTTTTTAAACGGACCTTCATATTCCAAGCGACAAAATTGTTTAACAGAAAAAGGATCAAAAGCCCACATAGCAGTGTGGATAAAGGATACAGCCCCTCTAAAAAGAAGAGGCAGAGGCAAGTTATTAGTTTAAAAATTAAAAGTTTGGACGAAAGAGAGAGAGCTGCGCAAATTACTGTTCCCTTAGGATTGAAGGGATGTGCTATCAGACAGATAAAATAGAATGCGGAAAAAATTCACGAACACATTAAGGCGGGCTTTTTTTCACCAGGAAGTATCATAATAACAAAACACCGACTCTTTATATTAGAGAAGATGGAAAAATTGATGTGTGCCTGGATTCTCGACATGAACTAGAGAAACATCAATTTCAACTGCAATCATCCAAGAAAAGGCGAAGAGTTTGTCCAATATCATCAGAAGTGAAAACAAAGCCTTCGAATTTAATGCAAGTCGAGGATTGTTCGGCAAGTTCAAATCAAAATTTGGTCTGTATAATTTAAAATTGATTGGAAAAGCGGGTACTGATTATGAAGAAGCGAAAATATTTCCCAACATGCTTAAGAGTATTATTGATAAACATGGTTACATCGCGAGACAAGTTTTTAATGTCGATGAGACAGGACTTTACTGGACTTTCAAGGAAGAAGCTATAACACCAGGCTTCAAAGTCTCCAAAGACAGGCTTACACTTGTTTTGGGCGGAAATGTCGCTGGCGATTTCAAACTGAATCCTCTACAGGTGTACCATTCGGAAAATCCAAGGGCCTTAAAAAATATTTAGAAAACCATGTTGCCAGTTATTTGGAGACATAATAAAAAGGCTTGCGTAACTTCGGCGTTATTCACTGAATGGTTTAGAAATGAATTTTGCCCAGGAATCAAAGATTTCCAAATTTTTGGAAGACCTTGAGAAGGCGTTGGAGTATTTGGAGGATAATCGAGAGAATGAAAGAAGATAGACGTTGTCCTTTTCAATAAGTAAAAGTGGTGAATGTTATCGGGAATTGTACAAATCGAGAAAGCTTAAAGCAAGTCATACAACTTTAGCTAAATTTTTGAAACCATTAACATTTGGGACAACTTCTCAACTGCAAACCTCAGCAGGGATTTATCGTGATGAGGAGTGGCTCACAAATATTCACATTTATATGCATGTGCACTTTTTTAATTATGTGTACTGTTATAATATTTTGATAGTATAAACTAAAATCGTTTAGATTTTTGTATGTATTTTGAATTGAATCTTAATAGGTGTTATTTGCGCAATGTTAGTTTTAGTACTTCATAAGCAACAAGCGACAATTAACGATGAATTCTCCTCTCCTTTACCCTATGCATACGAGCATGTATTTCTTACGCTTCGACTTATAACGCACTTTCTTCGAACCAATTAACGTGATAAGTCGAGGTGTGCCTATATAATATATAATATAATTGATAGACAAGGGGTAGCTTCTTCCAAACTACAATTTTTAGTTTTAAATGTAAATATATATTTTGGGAGCGACTTACCCCATTCATATTTACATTTACAACTAAAAATTGTAGTTTGGAGGAAGCTTCCCCTTGTCTATTAATTTTTAGACTAGACTGCAAGTAGCAGACAAAAATCGAATCTGAGTGAAGTCTTATGCGTGACATATACACGGAGGGCACTCGCATTGATCGATCATGACTATAATAATGGTGCCTAGTTCTGTCCGAAATTTGAACACAGTATTCTCCAGATAGCGAACAAAAAACAGGGCTTGTTCGTTATTTCCAATGTATTTGTTATTTTGAAACATTATTTTGGATGAGATATTGCAGAATGTCTATGTCTATGCATTGTAACAACTTTTCACTTAATAACATGTACACAATTTCTGTGGGAAGAATATATGAGTTTTGCTTGGAAAATATTTTTTCGAGATTGTAAAATTATAGTTTTGTCGTAAATTTTGAATATTAACTAACACTATATTCTGCACATTTACATATTTTAGTGCTTTGTTGATCATCTGATAATATTTGGCAGCGATTCATATATCTAGAGTCAGTTTTTGTTTCTTTGAAATTCCGCTGTTCCAATTTTTAAACCTATCTTAAAAATGTATAGCAAAGAAATTTAAAAATTGTATAAGGAAAAGAAGTCTATTCCTTTTGGAGCGACAGTGTAGAACAAATTCAACGTAGTTACGATATACACTTGCACTTCTCATCTCTTTCATAAAATTGAACGCACATTGACTAGAAAGAATTTACCTTTTTTATTTCGGCTTTAATCATATATCGCATGATCGTTGTTTTCTAAATTATTTTTTTAATTCCTTTTCCATTCTTAGCTGCTCGGGTTCCCTTAAAGTTGCACTTAAAATTTTGTTTGTTCAATTTCTAATCGTGCACATCAAAAGCTTCGATGAATGAGCCGGAGATACAATTAATCCTTTGTCTAAGTCACTTCATATTTATCCTTTCACTTCAAAGGTTTAGAATTTTGTCCTACCTCTTTCATCACGTTTTGAACAGATTCACAGACACGCTTCGAATGATTCAAGTGCACAATTGAAACATATTTCCCGGAGTTCTTTACATAAATAGGGTAGTGCGCCTTTTGCATATTCAGTCAGCCGTATTTATTGCATTATCAATTAGCTATGCGTATCCAAGTTACCATAAAATAAAGATGTTTTCAGGAAACTTTGTGAAATCTACGCATATGCAGCAAATTCTTGGGATAATACTTCATTTCAAACACACGTAGCAAAAACAAAAATTCCCAAAACTAATTTTGAAATATTTAATGGTTCAATTTCTCTATTCCAACAAGATCGTCCTAAAATAGGTTATCATAGGTATTGTATATTAATGAATATAATTTGTACTCAGTAATACAGTTGCTTATTCAAATGTTTTGAAATACCCTTTTCGGATTTGGCACTCTTATTTTACTTGAAGACTATATCGTTTAATATTGTTATTTTATTGCACAGATGTAGTTTAAATAAAGTGATATATGTCCGCACAAAGCTAACGAAGGATGCGGAACATATGTTTCGAACAATTACAACGCTATTTCGAGCGACTTGTTGTATGCTACTTAGAATACCTAATGTGTAAAAACTGACGTTCGCTTTTGGCTGTTCGTTATTTCGAGAGTCTACTGTATTTCTTTTCGTAATATGTAGAAAAAATAAATCCTTTCTTTCGAACTTCTAAAGCCTAATCATCCGTACGTACAAATAACGCCTAACATAAATAGTATAGAGGAATGCCACCTATAAAGGATTCATTCAATGTCGATGCCTGAGATTTTCAAACTGGAGAGGTTATCACACCGGAACATTCTCTGAAGAACTGTTATTTTTGGTAATAGGGAATAAGACCATTTAAGGTTATATTTATATCCGCTTATCAAAACGGGACCAACACTTTTAGAAGAGTTTTCACTTTCCCTATAGAGAATAAAACCATAGAAAATTTTTTTGTTCAGAAAGTATTTATTCATAGATTGATAGTTTTACTTTAACAAAACGATACATTAGATAAAACAGAATTTCTTAAATGATAGAAGCTAAGGCTTTCGCTCGCCGATCAGTGTTTTGGAAAAGAGCGCGTATTAAATGTTTTATTTCTTCAGCCTTAAAGTTTAATGTTAGCGGACCCTTCCCTTCCGACCACTGATCTGTTATTTCCGCCAGGGAAGCTCCTAGAACCATTTTCAATTGTGTAAGTTTTGTCCAGGTTTTTACGTTGACATTTATTTGCAAAGGGTCCTAAAATTTAAGGGATGTATAATTATGCATTTTAATATCAAATATCATTAAATATACCTTGAATATCGTCGGTGCGCGCTCAATCATAATAGAGCAGATCTCGACGAGCTCATTAGCTATAGCTGACGATATATCCTCCATTGAAAGTATTCGTCGTATTATTTCTGAGCATAAATCATTTAAAAGGTTGCTCATTGTTTTCGTATAGACCGCATTTGGTAAAATTGTTTGCCAAACGTTTTTCAACAAATCCAGCTGACGTAAACATTGGCGTATCGCTTTTTGTGGTCCAATTCCTAGTTCAGAAACTCCATCGGATAAATCTGTAAATAGTTGATTATATCGAATAAGCAGAAATTTTCAATATTCTAACGGCTATCTTAACATATAGTGGAGACAATACAAAATGATGAGTTAAAATTCAATCCACAAGAGATTTATGAGTATTTGCATGCGCTAAACGAACAATTGGTTCAAAAAAGACAGAAACGACCGAATGTTGATATTAAGCGATTACGCCTGCCAAAAAAATATTCGATCTGATTGATTGTTTATGGTACTTATATCTAACCTAATGGAGATAAAAAACCTACTGCGAAGCAAATTGCGACATAGACAACTTTCTCGTGAGGGCCAAATATAAATGTATTGCCAGTGTTGGTGATTCGAAAGGGAGCTGGAATTCAAAATTTTCGTGCACGTCCTACAATATACACAGTAGTGGGATGAATAATAGGGATAAATTCAAACTAGCAGCAAAAAAAAATGTTGTCCAGGCTATTTTAGGTTAGTAACCATTGTAAAAGGATCTTTAATAACGGTACTTTATTTGTCATTCTATTTCGCTGAACAATTACTGACGATTAACGGCGGAGGCATGTTATGATCAGTCGGACACATCTTGAGCTTTACAAAATAATAGCTAAATTTTTTTTTGTTCCAAAGTGAAATATTAGTAGAAGAGCATTTTGCGAAATACTTCTTTTTTAAATAAAATTAGCATCTATTACGGAAAGAAGATTTTAAATAGAATTAAATTAAAGGAACGCGGCATTTCATTTAAAAGGGGAACTATGGTAAAGTTTCGAAAGGAGGGAAAAACAAAAAAAAAATAGTAGACGTAGAGTGTTCCAGACACAAGTTTTTTAAAGCACTTTCAGACCAACATAAGAGGAAGAAAGCGGAAAACGCTTACATGGGCTCGATCTGTTACTGGGACGTGTAAAAGGGACCATTTATAACATAAATATATAACGGATCATATAACATCATCTAATTTAATAGTAGAACTCTACAGTTACAAGTCGTGCCACTTCGAATCGATCTCAAGTTAGTTGGAAGAGCTACAAGAACCTTTTTCAGCGAAAAGAGTGCAAAGTAAAAGTTTAAATTCACCCTTAAACACATTCTACCCGCAAATTGGAGAAAACGTGCTTGGAATAACAAAGCCAAAATAAATTTGTTTTTCAGCTGCTGGGGTTGGTCTTCTATATTGAGTAGAAAAGGAAACATTTTCTAGAGATTACCTACACATCCTGTCGAGGAAGAAATGCCAATAAAGTAAGACAATGATCCTGATCTGAAAATAACGTTTGTATTAAATTGTCGATTAGTTCGTTTTAAGTACTTCCTGACATCTAGGTCAAAAACTGCTTAAAATGAAAGGAGTTGCATCTAAATACTTATAATTTAAAATACCGATTTTATCATATATTTAATAAGAAACCTATGTAAACATGCAGCGGTAGCAGTTTACCCCTATTTTTCACTCTAAAAAAGAAGACGTGGCAGACCCTGCCTTAGGTGGAGCGATGGTGTAGCCCAGGACGTTAAAAAACTCTTAGGGATATCGAATTGGTGGACTTCGGCGAACGTTATAGAGTTTGAAACTGATTTTCTGCTAATGTGTACATATAATTGTATTTATGGTAAATGTAATGTCTTGAAAATAAACTGAAATCTTTTTAATTTGTGTTTCTGGTGTAATATAGGAGGGAGGCTGTCAAGGTCGCCATATGATGTGGGATGAGAGATGATGTTTAAACCGCATGAAGTTCTAATCAATAAGAACATTCATTTCGTCGTTTCGTTTTTTTTATATAAAAGTCTTAAACCTAAAATTGCTATTAATCTATCAACAATAATATCTGACCTAATTATTGGTTCGAAAGTAATTCAACACCAAATTACTTCGAACACTGCACTTAGTATATTTTCCCATGAGGCATATATATGTGCATATACATTGCTCATATCCATATGCGCACATTTCGTTCGAGCCAGAAATGCAATGCGAAATCACATGCATTGCATTTCTGGCTCGAACCCTGGCGTTTTTTAGGTCGGGTGAATTTACTCTATGTCGAGTTCAAGTACCTTGGAATGTTTTGTTTACTCGATTATGTAATTTATTAGTTTAATGATGACGCGGGTTGCAATGTATGTTTTGATTCGTTGATAGCTTACAGTGCATGGGAATATTATTGTGATAGGTTGTAGTACACTACACTGGTAATGCATTTTGAAATGCTGAATGACAACCATGTTTCTTGATTGAATTTTACCCTTATATTTTTGCCCTCACCGGTCAACAAACTTAGAAAAATTCATGACCACCTGTTTGCCACATAATTAAGGTGTCTCATTATTTTCGGCGAATCATTTAGGTCCGGAAAGCTGAGTGGTTACAACACAAGGCTGTCATATAGAAGGTCGCGGTTCAAATCTCACTGGTGGCAGAAGGATTTGTATCGTGTTTTCACGTCAGATACCAGTCAACTCAGCTGTGAATGATTAACCGAGTTAAATCAGGGTAATAGTCTCGGGCGAGCGCAATGCTGACCACATTGCCTCCTACAGTGTATCGTTATGGTCTCGAATCAAGTGCTCTAACACATTACAAGGCCCTAATCCAATATGGATTGTTGCGCCAACGATTATTATTATTATTAATTATTTATGTCCCAATTGATGAAGACTTCAACTTGTGCGACCCAGCTGTTGACTTCAATGAGGAAAGTTACCCTTTCCTTCCTATTCTTTCTGCCAAAAGATTTATCTTCTTTTAGCATCAAGGTTCCCTTTGGTAAGCACTTGTAAAAAAGACTCGCTCCGTTTGCATCTTCATCAATGGAATCATAGGGCAATATTGAAGAAAGTCTTTTAAGCCAGTCATCTACGCGTACTTGGTTGCTGCACTTTCTCCAGATATAATTTTTTTATAGATCCCATGTTAATTTTGGAAACCGGGGGCCCTGAATGCATGACAATTCAAGCTTACTAATTCAACATATTCCGTTTTGGTGCGCCTATGGCTAGATTGATACCTCTCACTAAACTGTAAGCTTCGAAAACAACTTTGCCTTTTTTAGCATCTTGCTCAGAGAAAGAGAGATAATGTAGTTAGATATTCTGGATAAAACCATTTTAAGTATAGACTTTTTACACCGTACACATAAATCGGGGCCCGGGGTAAAAATGATGCCAAAAAATTCATCCCAAGGTGAAAATTGTGCGGGCTCCCTTTTTTTCCTTACAATTTTTATATATATATGAATATAGAAAGATTTATGAATTGCATCGTGGAATCGAGCCTTCCTTAAAGGACTTGTAATATTTCCCTAAAGTTACAAAATATGCTTCGGACAACAGGAATTTCACTTAGAGATTATGGGGAAAATGGTGCTATGACTATAAAATGAATAAACGCTAAATGATGAATAAAATCTACTTGTCATTACTTTTCCCATCACTGTATATAGCAATAGAAGAATGATTCTATAGCAGTCCTTAAAGACAATGATGTTGCAGCACTTATAGAAGCGAAAATATTGGAGGTATGCAAAGGTCTTGGATATTAAAAAGAGGCAAAAGTTGGACTGAATAATAACAAAAACGTTTCCGAAGTACGATATCTGCAATCGACAAACATTTTTTAAGCTTTCTCCCGTGTGATACAGAAAGAGAGAACAGTTGGCTCTCGAAATACACTATTTGCAAGTAAAAAAATTAGAAAAAATCACTCGACTCAAAATTTGAAATATTGACTTAAAAATGTTACTATAAATTTCAATTAAATCGAAAAATCCGAAATTTCATCAATTCTCCTGCTGGTAGCTGGTTTTGTACCGGAGCAACGCGCCCTCAAAGAGCAAGGGTTGTCAGAGCCTACTTCAATGCGAGGACACATATATGTTCGTATATTCTCTTCTTTCGTTTTTCAGATAAATTGGGAGCGTCATATTTTGATGTACCTGCTCCCGATTCCCCCAGCCGCACTGAAATCGAAATCCTGTGCAAAGAACGGTTCGGGCTAGGAATCTGCTCTGACCTCAGTCACCATATAAAATGTAATTCCTCTACCATCAACCAATGGAAAAATCGTAAGCAACAATTTACCAAGAACTCCTGTAACCCAAAATACCATCCAACGAATTCAAACGCAACATAATCTCACGCCAGCCCCTACCGCCGCCAACCTCAATATCACCTCACTAGATCTTCAAAATTACAACCTCCATGATCCAACATCGTATCCCTGCCGCCATACAGGAGACGAAATTCGACGTCCAACTCGTCACACAATTCTCAGGGTGGCTTTCACGAACTCCAAAAGGGCTGGATTTCTAACGCCAGTGCAGTAGAATCAAACTGTACACAATACTCTATCTAGCTGGTCAGCCGAATAGAAACACAATACTACCCTTTCCTTGACTGAATGTCATTTTAGCGATCATTATTCACATTTAATAACACACCTTTAGGCACAATTAACTGTAGAGCATTTCATTCAATGCCAGGCGTATTTATAATCGATGTGCATTTTTCTGACTCTGGGGGCGGACCTAAAGCCACTTTATAGCTCACGGAACACTGCGAATAATTTGCTAGAAAAATATCTTAGCAGGATCTCCTTGCTGACATTCGAGTAGTAAGAGTTTTACCTAAATATTTGCCCTAAAGTTATACAATTGATGTCCTGGCTAATTGTCATTACTATGATTTAAATTGAGGTTGCACATATTTGTTCGAAGTCATTTACATTTGCATGGTTTAAGATGCAGTAAAGTGGCACGAAATTGATAAGATTGATGCTAATAGTCGAATTTCCACGAAACTTGGTGGAATTATGCGGGATATTATCTTCCGTGTCCGGATAGCTCAGTGGTTAGAGCACTGGGTTGTTATACGGAAGGCCGCGGTTCAAATCTCGCTGGTGGCAGTAGGATTTGCATCGTGACTTGACGTTGGATACCAGTCGACTCAGCTGTGAATGAGTACCTGAGTCAAATCAGGGTAATAATCTCGGGCGAGCGCAATGCTGACCACATTGCCTCCTACAGTGCTCTGTAGTGTACCGTTACGGTCTTGAATGAAGTGCTCTAACACACTTCAAGGCCCTGATCCAATATGGATTGTTGCGCCAACGATTATTATTTCCGAGTTATCACAATCTCGGCAGATGCCGGATTTTACCTAATACTAGCACTAAGTGCCAAGCATTTAGGCTCGGACGATCCTACCTACTTAAAAACTAAAGGGGCACTGGTGGTGGTGGCCGGTGGTAGGTCAGTGGGAGAATCCGTCGAGCACCCCCCGCAACATCGAGCACGTATGCAGAATGGTGTACTTCTGCATGGTTTGAACCAGACTGTGCGAAAGTCCCAGGACATCAAGGGAAGCCGTCAGGGATTTAGGTACAATACCTGTAGCTGACAATATTATGGGAACTACAACCACCCGCTCGAGACGCCAAATTTCTTTGATTTCCCGAGCCAATGGCTCATAGTTCACCTTCTTCTCCACGTATTTCCGTTCAATGTTGCTATTATGGGGGATAGCAACATCAATAATATACGCGGAGCGACCCGTCTTGTCAACTAGCAGTACGTCAGGCTTGTTGTGTGCGGTATGGCGATCAGTCAGAACTTGCCGGTCCCAATACATGCTGTAAGCAGAACTATCAAGTACTGCTTGCGGCTCATATCGGTAAACCGGACATGTTCCCGTGATCAGCCCATGCTTATATGCAAGGTTTTGATGGATAACCTTACATACAGCATTATGCCTGGTGATGTATTGCACCGGTGCCATAAAAGTACAGCCAGAAATGAGATGGTCCAACGTCTCTAACGCCGAACCACACATTCTGCACTGGTCGTTCTCCACCCGTTCTTTCATGATGAGCTTTTTATAAGCTCGGGTGGCGACCACGCCATCCTGAATGGCACACATGAACCCCTCCGTCTCAGCAAAGAGCTCCCCAGCACACAGCCACCTGTTCGACAGATGCAAATCGACAAATGGCTGCCAGAGACAATTCACGTGTTTACCGTGCATTGCCTTCGACTTCCATTCCTCAATCCGCTCCTGGTCCGACTTCACCCCACTCAGAGGATTGAAAGATCGATCCTTCAAGTTAAGTGGAGTCAGTCCACAGTCTGCCTTGCAGACAGCCGCATGCAAGGGGCTCGCCTGCTCTTTACTGTAAAAATAAGCGCGCAGCGAGTCGACTTGGCGATGATGTTGTGCCGCCACGTCAACCACGCCCCTGCCTCCGATGTCCCGAGGCAGGTTCATCCGCTCCACGGCAGACTTTGGGTGATGCATTCGGAATTTGGACATAGTTGTCCGTATCCGCCGCTGGACGTTTTCCAGGTCGGTCTTCGTCCACGGCAATATTCCGAATGCATAAGCCAGTGAAGGGATGGCGAATACATTCAACGCGCTTATTTTATTCTTCCCCGAGAGATGCGATTTCAGCACCAGCTTTACACGTCGCAGGAATTCGGACAGCAGAGCTTCCTTCAGATCACCAACTCGAGCATGGGTTCCTTGCAGAATTCCTAGGTACTTGTAGAAGTCTGTCTCGGTCATAGCTTCGATGTGGAGGTCACCAATGCTATGTCCGGCATGCGGCTCGTGATGACCTTTGCGAATGGCTTGGATTCGACATTTGTCTAATCCAAACTCCATCCGAATATCACGGCTGAACATGTCTATTATTCGCAACAGACTTCTAAGATGGTTGTCAGTACCAGCATACAGCTTGATGTCATCTAGGTACATCAAGTGTGTCAGTTCGCACTTAGCACGTAGGCCATATTTTATTGCAAAACCATGCCCTCTAGTATCATTCAGTAGCCATGAAAGGGGGTTCAGTGCCATACAAAACCAAAGAGGACTCAATGAATCCCCCTGGAAGATGCCCCTCCGAATACGGATGGGCTCTGAGGTATTAGCACCCTCAGATGTACGGACTGACAAGGTGGTATGCCACCCTTCCATGACTGTCGCCAAAAACTTTATTAGTTTCGGATCAATGCGATACAGATGTAGGATGTCGATTAGCCAGGTATGCGGAACGCTATCAAAAGCCTTGGCATAATCGATATAGCAACTGAAGAGGTTTCTTTGGCCTCTAGTTGCTTGTCCTACAACTACCGAGTCGATAATGAGTTGCTCTTTGCAACCCCTTGACCCAACTCGGCAGCCCTTCTGCTCCTCGGACAAAATGTTGTTGGTCTCGAGGTGTGCATTGATCCTTCCACTAATAATGGACGTGATGAATTTGTAGAGGGTTGGTAAGCAAGTGATCGGTCTTGTGTCTGCGGGGTCCTGCACCGTGTCCTTCTTAGGGATAAGGTAGGTAATTCCCGCAGTGAGGAAAGGTGGAAATTCCTCCGGCCGACTCATAACCTCATTTATACTGCGTGCCAACCGACTGTGTACGCTGGTAAATTTCTTATACCAGAAATTCTGCACCCGATCCAGACCTGGGCCCCTCCAGTTCTTCGAGATGTTTATAGCTCGTCGAACTTCCTCTTCGGTAACATCCGCGAAATTCATGCCAGGTGTATTGGCATGGCGGGTGCCTTCGGCGGTGATCCACTCAGCATGCTCAGCATGCTGGGCAGGTAACCCCCAAAGTCCACCCCAATACTCTTTCGCTTCCGTCACCGAGAACTGTATTGTCTGGGCGCTCTGTTGGGATTCGTTGAGAGATCTGAAAAAGCTCCGCTGGTTCCTCGCGTATGTTGCATTCTGGACACGTCTGGAATAACTTTCGCCATACCGTCGTAACCGACTGCATATGACAGAAAGTTTCTGTTTTAGTGTGTCCAGAATTTCAACTACGGGTGTCTCACAGGGGATGGCATAGTTCCGGTAAACCCTCTGCACTTTATTTCTCACCCGTCGGCTGGCATTGCCAGTGCTGATCTGAATCAGTCTAGCAATGTCCTGCCTTAGTGAGTCCCGCCGACGTTCCAGACGAATTTTCCATGGTGGATCTCTTTTGTCACTCAAACCAATAACGCGAAAGCGAATCTTCTGACCGTGCAATCTGATAGCCGCAACTGCACCACAATACACAAGTGATTGTAGTTGCAGCAGCGACATATCAGCACACAGTCGAGATGCAATCTCATCATTGATTTGAGATAGAATTCCCGGAGTTGCTGGAGATGCATAGAGCCTGGGAATACCTGGTCTATGCAAAGGATCCATATCCGAGAATTCTATACACGCTCTTTGGAATTCGTCCCGAACTTCAGCGGAAACCTCAGCTGGACGGTGGAGAAGAGTGCTTCGGCGAGTACTGAACCTGTTGCCTGCAGTGCGGCGTGGTGTTGTTGATGCCGCCGCCTCTGCCCCCATCGACTCTCGGTCACCAGTTTCCCCGATGACTTCAAGTCGAACACGTTCCCTGATGGTGGCCGGGATTGTGTCACTGCGAGTGATGAAGCGGTACTGGTCTGCGACTCGTTGCACAGTCACGTGCGCGAATTGCGGGAAACGCTCGACGAATCTCTGGTGCAACAAGGGGCGGTAAGATGTTATACCCGCCCCCGCCGTTATTTCGTAGTAGGAGCGGATGATGAAGAGGTTCATTTCTTCAGTCCATTTCATCCGCTTCCTACGCGAACCTGCTGAAGTGGTCGCCACAGATGGTGGCGAAACAGCTGCAGCAGGCGGAGCTGTGCTCCTGGTCGTCGTGGCGCCTAGACGTCGAACCTCCCCACGACTAGCGGTTTCGACGCCGTGCTGTCCATTACGAGAGCCCGACCCAGTCACCAAGTCAGACGACTCCCGCCGGTTATCCGTACCGGACCTCAAATTTCTCTTTCTTCTCATTGTTGGTGGTGCATTTTATCCCTAGCTGCCAGGTGTGTAGATAGCTTCCTTAGTGAGTAATCTGCAAGACTGCAAAGTTCCTGCACTTTCCTCACCTACCCCCTGAGACGCTGCGGTGGCGTACAGCCATTCAGACTGAAGCTTTCTATCCCTCCTCCTTTCACAACCGGGCTTGGGACCGGCTTCGGCGGAGTTATTATTATTATTATCTTCAATGCTAATGCAAAATTCGGTATTTCTAGGATGAACTTAAAGGGAGTTTTCCGAACAATTTTCGAAAAGTTGGTAATATCCTATCATTAAGTTTCTTTGAGCAGATATGGGAATGGAACATATTCTGAGGCTAGCAAGGTCCTAAATTGCTTTTGAAAATGAGTCCTGTCTCATTTTAAGTTTGCACATTCTCACCACTCTAACATTTTACAATTTACGTAAAAACGAAAAAAACGTTTTCTTGGCGAACTTAAGGCGAAATTTTTTTGTGAAGAACTGGATAAAGATACAAATACGAATTTTTCACCATATATTTATTAGTGGTGGTTAAACGATAGTATAGATCCCAGGGCGAAACGTGGATTGGTACCCACGATGGAGCATAAAACCTGGGAAATGCCTGCTGAACCAACACCAACAGCTCTACTACCAAACACTATCTCCACCTCCACGTGGTGACCGCTGGGAGCTCTTTCTTAACGAAAGGATGAAGGCGAGTCTCCCGCGCCTAAAAACGGGACAAATTGTATCAACTCCTCCTCCAGGTTGGGGGTTGGGTAAGGCTGACAACCCTACACGGAAAACCGAAGCTACGAAGCCACAACAGGAGCGTCGGGCTGGACGGATAACACAACGACGAACCCGGCAAAGATAAAGGAATAACGATTTGCGCATTTTCTCATGGAACGTGCGCTCCCTGTACAGAGATGAAGCTGCCAAGCAGCTAGCCAATACCCTGCACCAATATAGGGCTGATGTAACGGCGTTGCAGGAGATGCGTTGGACAGGGACCATTTTCCTGGAGAAGAATCGCTACACCATATATTATAGTGGCCATCCCGTAAATCATGAGCTCGGAGTAGATTTCTTAGTCAGCCAAAAAATGAAACCTGCAGTTATCGGCTTTGAAAACATAAGCGAACGGCTACGCACTCTGCGCTTGCGAAGCAAATTTAGAATTATAAGCCACATTAACGTTCACACTCCTACAGAGGAGACTGCAGAGTTGGAGAAGGATATCTTCTACGAGGCGGTAGAACGAACCCTCGAAGCCTGTACTTGGGGATTTAAACAGCCAAGTAGGGACGGAGCCCGTATTCAGGCTGCCATAGCTTACACCAAAATACAAATGATAACGGACTGCGGATTATCCAATTAGCAGTGTCACACGAAATGGTTGTTGGAAGTACCTGGTTTGCGCAGAAAGCGGTCCACAGACATACGTGGGCCTCTCCAGACGGGACCACTTTCAACCAAACTGACCACTTGTTAATCAAACGCCGCTACCTCTCAGCCTTGATGAATGTCAGAATATATAGGGGGCCCAATATGAGCTCGGATCACTGTCTCGTTAGCATGGTGCTCCGAGCTCAACAACACCGCCTAGAATACCCTCTGACAATCAATTAAGAGTTAACACTGAAGCCATCCACAACACAGCCCTCCGCAACACCTATAAGAGGGAAATGGATGGCGCAATAACCGCAGTCAACAGAGATCCTGGAGATGAAGCATCAACAAATGATCTTGACAATCACCTGAAGAACGTTATCATAATTACGGCCACAAACATACTTGGCCCCAGCCGCAAAAAGAGTCAGAACGGCTGGTTTGACGATGAATGTAAGCTAGCAACAGAACGGAAGAATACCGCATACCGAGTAATGCTGCATTCTCAAAGGACGCGGAGACGCGCGGATACGTATCGCGAACTCCGGCGGACGGAGAAGCGACTTCACAGACGGAAAAAGGAAGCCTGTGAGAACCAACAAGTCTGTGAACTAGAAAAGTACAGGGAGCAACCGCACCAGACGCGCAAGTTTTATCAACAAGTCAGCAGGGTGAAGCCTTATGCACCTCGATGCTCATCCTGCCGAGACAAAGAGGGAAATGTGATTTCCGACAGAATAGGCATATTGGAACGATGGGTTGAGCAGTTTGATGAACTACTGAACAACCAGAACATCGGCGAGTTGGAGGTTCCGCCAACCGAAGACGACAGACGAATACTGCCATTCATCGGCTTAAAAATCATAAGTCGCCAGGAGCCGATGGAATTACAGCCGAATTGTTTAAATATGGAGGCGACCAATTACACCAATCAATTTGTGCTCAAGATGTGGGACAGCGAATAAATGCCTAACGACTGGCAAAGAGGCATGATAAGATAAAAGCAGTAAGATCACTTTCAAGACCATTCGACATCAACAACGGTCTACGACAAGGGGATGCCTTATCATGTGTCCTCTTTAACCTGGCCCTGGAGAAAGTGATCCGTGATGCTGAGGTAAATGCGAGGGGTACGATCCTCTTTAACTCAACCCAATTACTGGCCTATGCTGACGATATCGACATCATGGAAAGAACCACCCGAGACGTACAAACTGCCGTTATCCAGATCAAGCAGGCGGTAATTGGCGCGAGATCTTGGACTGCACATCAATGAAGGCAAGACAAAATATATGGTGGCAACGTCAGCACCAAAAACCAACCAACCAACAACATCAAAACGCACTGGTCAAACGGGAAGAACAAACATAGGAGACTACAACTTTGAGACCGTTGACAATTTCTCCTATCTAGCGTCGAAAATCACAACCGATAACAGCTATGACGATGAAATCCGCGCACGGTTGTTGGCAGCCAACAGAGCCTATTTCAGCTTACAAAAACTGTTTCGCTCGTCTCACCATAGGGTCAAAACTCTTACTGTACAAGACTATGATCTCGGAGTCTTGGATTCTTAGCAAGAAAAATTGCGAACTCTTGGCCGCGTTCGAGAGAAGAATCCTCCGAAGAATTTTTGGCCCCATACATAAGGATTGCGTATTGAAATGCAGAGCAATTTATACACCTATCTCCAAAAAATGGTGTTTTTCTGCTGTCACGCTAGAGTGACTTCCTTCTTTTAAATAACCTGAAATTAAGTCTATGGCGATCATTTTCACGACTTAGACAGATATTGAACGTGCAACTAGATTGTTAGTAGGCAATCTACCTACCATTAGTAACTCTACAATCATATATATTACTTTCGATAACGTAGTCGCCTCTGCGATATGTAGCAAAATAAGAAACAGGATCAAAGTTCTGAAAGTCTTATCTGGAAATTCCGTATAAAAGCACAAGGAAATTCTACTAGTTATGAACAAAGCGGTAGTCCACACCTGACCTAAATTAAGTGCCATTCAATGGCTGAAAACTCAGACGTCTGTACAAACTGTCTCCTTATGTCATCCTAGGTTCACTTGCGGCAAAAGATTTTTAATAATAATACAATAAACCAAAATAATGTGCTCACTAACTAGTGTTTGGTAGGATGTTCCTGGAGTGTTCAGGCCAATCGTCACTTAATGTATGAAACACTTTCTCGTAATATCCGACACAACACGAGATGCTCAAAGAATAAAGAGGAAACATCTTGACGATACCACCAGCACCAGCTGCACCATCAGGAGGTCCTAAAGTCGATCACGAAGTCTAAACCCAACTTGGTACTGATCGAGCAAACATCTACAATATCATCAAATGAGGAAAACCTATCCCAACCCTATCCCAAATATTGAGAGCTGCTCTTGAGAATATCTTCCGATTACTCAATACCCTATCGAAGCGTTTTTTTTCTTGACTTCGTTGCCGAGAAGGCTGAGGCAGACTTCTAAAATACACGCAAAACACAAATGAAATCGAATCATGCCCACTGCGTTTTAGTGAAAATAAATTACTAGCCAATATCCAACATCAATCGACTTGTTGCAGTGAATAACATATCATGATTCGAAATTACTTATTACGAATCGCGAAAATAACCAATCAACTTACGTTGAATTGCGCCGTCCATCGTCTTCAATTTACCGCAATGTTACACTTACCGAATCCTTGCAAAATTTCCATGAGTTGTGTCCGCTGATTTTTGAACTGATTCACGAAGTATTCCGTTCCCATATTCTGCAGATTTTTCGTTGTATTTTCAGACGGATCGATCCCTTTTGATGCATACTTTGTGAGCCAATACGCTAAGTACATGCAGTTATTGTGAAACAAAGCCGTTTGCTGGGGAATATTGTGTAGAAGTTTCTCATGATACATCGGCACTTCGGTTAGGTATCGATTCAGGATTATGGGAATCGTTGAAAGCAGGCGTTGTGAAATTTCATCATCGACTGTGGAAGTTTGTCGAATCACTTTCTCCATCAAATTAATGATTTCCTAGAAGAGAGCCATATTAGTATTTCCAGTAAATATGGCAGTGTTTATCAGCTTAAGAACTTCGCACTCACCAAAGTACTCTTCGAGATCATACACCTTGGAAATAGTGAAGGATTTTTTGCTGTCTCGGTCGACGTATTACTCTCAGCCACTAGAATCATATCATGAAGGTCTTTATGCATAATATCGATCGCATTGTCCAGAATGTTCGTGCAGAAACGATTCTGAAACAGCAACCCAATTTTCTCGGCGTATTTGATCAAATCGCGATCCTGGTCCACTTTCAAGAATGGCAATCTCACCAAATACTCATTGAAATCAATGATGTCCTCTACCAACGTTGAATCGTTCATTTCGTCCATAGTGTCGGGAATTGCATACAATAGGCACTCGCCTATTAGCAAATTTAAAAATTGCTCCTTCAACTTTTCCCCGAAAATGTTAAAGACACACAGAGTATCGGAGATCTGAACATTTATATAAGATAAGCAGGTCATGACTGTTTTGATGCTTTTGAAAACGGTTTTATAATTTGGCCGGAGATCTTCAGCGAGGTCCTTGATACTGTAGGACAGATTAAGCTGAACAAAGTCCTCATCGTCGTCTTTCAGCTCAACGGAAACTGGCTTAGTGATGATCGGTTGGAAAACATTCTCAAGCAGAAAATCGCACAACTGTTTCGGGTTATATTTTGCGTTGAACAGCGCCACGATGGTTTGATGCAGGTGACTACTATTCTTCGATATTTTCACGTTAACAGCTTTTGTATTCTGGAACGATTTCTCCGACATTTGAACTAACTCTTCGAAGCACAAACGCAGCTTGTGCATCAACATCTCTGATTCCACTTGGTATTTGATTTTAACATTTTGATAGCAGTCCAACCCCGTGAATATTTTGTCCGATACATCCGTGATCAAGCTCTTGATTTTGTCCGCGATGTTCATGGCTTCAAGATATTCGTTATTGCTCTTGGCCGACTCTAAGCTCTGGAACAATTCATCAATTTTCAATATCTTGTAGGAGACTCTTAAACCCAGCGCCGCTTCCCTCAGCTCTTCCACGTATTGCTGCAGCTCATCGACGGCAATGTTCAAGTCGTTCTTTGTATCATTCTCAACAATTTCCATCAAGTTTTCAACCTGTGCATGGAGAATAAATGTTAGTGCTGAGCGTCCATTTAGTAAGGCATCCATTTACCTCCCTAACAAGTTTTTCGCCATCTTCTAAGTACAATTCGTTTGTGCTCAAGTTCGGCAAGAAGTCCACATAGTTTGCGTCGATGAAACTCCGGGTCTTGCTTTGATAGCGCTTTATTTCCGTTAGTATTTTCGCGATATTTTTCTTTGCGTCGACTGAATCATTCTCATTCGAAACCTCTACAACTTCTCGTAGAAACTTCATGGCTGTTCAGAGCCAGGATGTGATATTTTCAAATGCAATAACGGGCCCACCAGGAGCACTTTTGAAACCTCTTTGACGTGTCGATGACAGTTTGATTGTTATGACGGGGCGTGTATGAGGAGTGCCGACATGACGGCAGTTTTGTCGCGCAATAAGTGACATCTATATGTGAAATTCCGTCGGACGTTATCTTAAAAACTCTGTCAGGGGCGCGTGGGGATTTGGGGTCGGATTTTTTTTTTATTTTATAAGATAAAAACTCTTGTAAACCATATGTCCTATTATTGTAAGTACTGTTGTTCGCCTCCTCGAAAGTTATAGTTGAAAATCTTCGTCGTTTTCAAGGGTTTGTGTAAAACGATCTATTCGCTCTCAGTCGGTTTATTACAAGCGTTTTATTTTGAAATTAGTTAAGCTCAGGTAAAAGGGATTCCCCATGTATGTGCAGGAAGGGGGTATGATTTTTTCTAAAGCTTATTTTTTTAAATCAACAGATCGGAAAATTGTATAAGTACTCACGTAACGTATAAAAATCTCGTTTTCAAGAATTACTACTACAGGGCGTGGAACATAAATTGTTACCTTTTTCTAATTGAATTTATTTTTATATATTCTAATAAAAATATATACTTGCATTGTTATTTTAGCCTAGATGTATTCTTTTAGTTCATATATATGTTTTATCCTTTTTTCAATTTTTAGTATGTTTTTCAGTCGTGAGAATATAAATCTTTCAGTTATGATTGCATGAAAAGGAAACGTCACAACAATAAATATGTAAATGACTCATGGTAAATAAACAATTGGTTTGGCGCCCTATTAAACCTTTTGATGGGCATTATAAAAATATTGATCGTCCTAGAAAACAAAAAAAAACAAAACTGTTCTGTAAAAAAAGTTTGTGATGTAATTAGGGAACAATATAGGCCTAATGTAGGCTGATCAACGAGAAAGATGGCTTGAGGACTGAAAATCAGTGATAGGAAGTGATTTAAAACTCGAAACTTTCAAACTAAAAGAAGCAAAACTTAAGAGACAATAAACAAAAAGACACAAGAAGTCAACCATTACGGCAAGAAGGATCCTATTTTTGAATTTTTGTTTTTAGATGATACATTGTTCTGTATTCATTACAGAGCGAAGTCATAATATTGAAAATGACAGAATACTCCCCCGAAAGTCATGCAGATGACCAAGGAAGAATTAATTCAAGAGCACAGAAACTAACCGGGATCTACAGTTTCGACTGGTATAAAAGGACATGACTATCGATGCAAATCGTTACATCTGTGGCACTTTACAGTTTGTTCTGCTGCCTTAGAGTCAATAATACTTTGGGAACTATCGTTGAGTCCTTCAACAAGCCTCAACGTCATTTTATTCTTCAAATGTTACTCGTGTTGGGTCCGAAGCCAATTTATTCGACTTTTTTACCAAAGCATGAGATGAACTAGGTGAAAGTGGAATAATCTCCATTGCGTTTAAGATAGTCTGCAGTTCGAAATTAGAGTCTAAATTATTATCCGTTTCTTGCTTACAGATTGTTCAAAATTTCATAAAATAATAATTTAACTTTGCACAAAATGCCATGTGAATTTATTTGCCAAACCTTGTATAAAGGGAAAAAAGTACAGATTATTCCCTAATCAATTGAATGCAAGCTAATCATGCATTTTAAGTTCAGCACTTCATTTCTTTCTATCTTCTATGTTCTATCATTAAGAAGAGGTGCCTTAAGGTTTCTTTTATAAGAAAACTACTAAACCTTTCGTACCTGAGCTGCTCATTTTTTAGTTTCCGTATTATTATTCGATGTCCTTTCACGCTTAACCAATTGTGAAAGAAATGGCAATATTCGAGAAAAAATCTTTGCTAAAGCGGAAGCAAAATAAGGGAAAACACAATCTCAAGTCAAAAATCAGATGTAAAAACAAATGACAACATTCATCTATTTTTGTTTTGCTATTAATAATTTCCACACCATGTGTTCTATATTATAGTCGAAATGTATGATTAACTCAAGAGGAGTTTATTGCGATTTTCAAAAATATGGTAATATGCGCTATGCAGATTCCTCGAAAAATCTGAAATTTTCCTGGCACCTAGACCCCACAACCTATATACCATTTTGAAGTTCAGACCCTCTACCAACAACAGTGATCACAAATTAAGCTCCTTTTTGCGAAATTCTCAATATTAACGGAGATATAAGCGTTTAAAGATTTTCCCAGATTCCTCGAAAAATCTGAAATTTTCCTGGCACCTAGACCCCACAACCTATATACCATTTTGAAGTTCAGACCCTCTACCAATAGTAGTGATCACAAATTAAGCTCCTTTTTCCGAAATTCTCAATATTAACGGAGATATAAGCGTTTAAAGTTTTTCCCCAGATTCCTCGAAAAATCTGAAATTTTCCTGGCACCTAGACCCCACAACCTATATACCATTTTGAAGTTCAGACCCTCTACCAATAGTAGTGATCACAAATTAAGCTCCTTTTTGCGAAATTCTCAATATTAACGGAGATATAAGCGTTTAAAGTTTTTCCCCAGATTCCTCGAAAAATCTGAAATTTTCCTGGCACCTAGACCCCACAACCTATATACCATTTTGAAGTTCAGACCCTCTACCAATAGTAGTGATCACAAATTAAGCTCCTTTTTGCGAAATTCTCAATATTAACGGAGATATAAGCGTTTAAAGTTTTTCCCCAGATTCCTCGAAAAATCAGAAACTTTCCTGGCACCTAGCCCCACAACCTATATACCACTTTGAAGTTCAGACCCTTTACCAATAGCAGTGATCACAAATTAAGCTCCTTTTTGCGAAATTCTCAATATTAACGGAGATATAAGGGTGTAAAATTTTTCCCCAGATTCCTCGAAAAATCTGAAATTTTCCTGGCACCTAGACCCCACAACCTATATACCATTTTGAAGTTCAGACCCTCTACCAATAGTAGTGATCACAAATTAAGCTCCTTTTTGCGAAATTCTCAATATTAACGGAGATATAACCGTTTAAAGTTTTTCCCCAGATTCCTCGAAAAATCTGAAATTTTCCTGGCACCTAGACCTCACAACCTATATACCATTTTGAAGTTCAGACCCTCTACCAATAGTAGTGATCACAAATTAAGCTCCTTTTTGCGAAATTCTCAATATTAACGGAGATATAAGCGTTTAAAGTTTTTCCCCAGATTCCTCGAAAAATCTGAAATTTTCCTGGCACCTAGACCCCACAACCTATATACCATTTTGAAGTTCAGACTCTCTACCAATAGTAGTGATCACAAATTAAGCTCCTTTTTGCGAAATTCTCAATATTAACGGAGATATAAGCGTTTAAAGTTTTTCCCCAGATTCCTCGAAAAATCTGAAATTTTCCTGGCACCTAGACCCCACAACCTATATACCATTTTGAAGTTCAGACCCTCTACCAATAGTAGTGATCACAAATTAAGCTCCTTTTTGCGAAATTCTCAATATTAACGGAGATATAAGCGTTTAAAGTTTTTCCCCAGATTCCTCGAAAAATCTGAAATTTTCCTGGCACCTAGACCCCACAACCTATATACCATTTTGAAGTTCAGACCCTCTACCAATAGTAGTGATCACAAATTAAGCTCCTTTTTGCGAAATTCTCAATATTAACGGAGATATAACCGTTTAAAGTTTTTCCCCAGATTCCTCGAAAAATCTGAAATTTTCCTGGCACCTAGACCTCACAACCTATATACCATTTTGAAGTTCAGACCCTCTACCAATAGTAGTGATCACAAATTAAGCTCCTTTTTGCGAAATTCTCAATATTAACGGAGATATAAGCGTTTAAAGTTTTTCCCCAGATTCCTCGAAAAATCTGAAATTTTCCTGGCACCTAGACCCCACAACCTATATACCATTTTGAAGTTCAGACTCTCTACCAATAGTAGTGATCACAAATTAAGCTCCTTTTTGCGAAATTCTCAATATTAACGGAGATATAAGCGTTTAAAGTTTTTCCCCAGATTCCTCGAAAAATCTGAAATTTTCCTGGCACCTAGACCCCACAACCTATATACCATTTTGAAGTTCAGACCCTCTACCAATAGTAGTGATCACAAATTAAGCTCCTTTTTGCGAAATTCTCAATATTAACGGAGATATAAGCGTTTAAAGTTTTTCCCCAGATTCCTCGAAAAATCTGAAATTTTCCTGGCACCTAGACCCCACAACCTATATACCATTTTGAAGTTCAGACCCTCTACCAATAGTAGTGATCACAAATTAAGCTCCTTTTTGCGAAATTCTCAATATTAACGGAGATATAAGCGTTTAAAGTTTTTCCCCAGATTCCTCGAAAAATCTGAAATTTTCCTGGCACCTAGACCTCACAACCTATATACCATTTTGTAGTTCAGACCCTCTACCAATAGTAGTGATCACAAATTAAGCTCCTTTTTGCGAAATTCTCAATATTAACGGAGATATAACCGTTTAAAGTTTTTCCCCAGATTCCTCGAAAAATCTGAAATTTTCCTGGCACCTAGACCTCACAACCTATATACCATTTTGAAGTTCAGACCCTCTACCAATAGTAGTGATCACAAATTAAGCTCCTTTTTGCGAAATTCTCAATATTAACGGAGATATAAGCGTTTAAAGTTTTTCCCCAGATTCCTCGAAAAATCTGAAATTTTCCTGGCACCTAGACCCCACAACCTATATACCATTTTGAAGTTCAGACCCTCTACCAATAGTAGTGATCACAAATTAAGCTCCTTTTTGCGAAATTCTCAATATTAACGGAGATATAAGCGTTTAAAGTTTTTCCCCAGATTCCTCGAAAAATCAGAAATTTTCCTGGCACCTGGACCCCACAACCTATATACCATTTTGAAGTTCAGATCCTCTACCAATAGTAGTGATCACAAATTAAGCTCCTTTTTGCGAAATTCTCAATATTAACGGAGATATAAGCGTTTAAAGTTTTTCCCCAGATTCCTCGAAAAATCTGAAATTTTCCTGGCACCTAGACCCCACAACCTATATACCATTTTGAAGTTCAGACCCTCTACCAATAGTAGTGATCACAAATTAAGCTCCTTTTTCCGAAATTCTCAATATTAACGGAGATATAAGCGTTTAAAGTTTTTCCCCAGATTCCTCGAAAAATCTGAAATTTTCCTGGCACCTAGACCCCACAACCTATATACCATTTTGAAGTTCAGACCCTCTACCAATAGTAGTGATCACAAATTAAGCTCCTTTTTGCGAAATTCTCAATATTAACGGAGATATAAGCGTTTAAAGTTTTTCCCCAGATTCCTCGAAAAATCTGAAATTTTCCTGGCACCTAGACCCCACAACCTATATACCATTTTGAAGTTCAGACCCTCTACCAATAGTAGTGATCACAAATTAAGCTCCTTTTTGCGAAATTCTCAATATTAACGGAGATATAAGCGTTTAAAGTTTTTCCCCAGATTCCTCGAAAAATCAGAAATTTTCCTGGCACCTGGACCCCACAACCTATATACCATTTTGAAGTTCAGATCCTCTACCAATAGTAGTGATCACAAATTAAGCTTCTTTTTGCGAAATTCTCAATATTAACGGAGATATAAGCGTTTAAAGTTTTTCCCCAGATTCCTCGAAAAATCTGAAATTTTCCTGGCACCTAGACCCCACAACCTATATACCATTTTGAAGTTCAGACCCTCTACCAATAGTAGTGATCACAAATTAAGCTCCTTTTTGCGAAATTCTCAATATTAACGGAGATATAAGCGTTTAAAGTTTTTCCCCAGATTCCTCGAAAAATCTGAAATTTTCCTGGCACCTAGACCCCACAACCTATATACCATTTTGAAGTTCAGACCCTCTACCAATAGTAGTGATCACAAATTAAGCTCCTTTTTGCGAAATTCTCAATATTAACGGAAATATAACCGTTTAAAGTTTTTCCCCAGATTCCTCGAAAAATCTGAAATTTTCCTGGCACCTAGACCCCACAACCTATATACCATTTTGAAGTTCAGACCCTCTACCAATAGTAGTGATCACAAATTAAGCTCCTTTTTGCGAAATTCTCAATATTAACGGAGATATAAGCGTTTAAAGTTTTTCCCCAGATTCCTCGAAAAATCTGAAATTTTCCTGGCACCTAGACCTCACAACCTATATACCATTTTGTAGTTCAGACCCTCTACCAATAGTAGTGATCACAAATTAAGCTCCTTTTTGCGAAATTCTCAATATTAACGGAGATATAACCGTTTAAAGTTTTTCCCCAGATTCCTCGAAAAATCTGAAATTTTCCTGGCACCTAGACCTCACAACCTATATACCATTTTGAAGTTCAGACCCTCTACCAATAGTAGTGATCACAAATTAAGCTCCTTTTTGCGAAATTCTCAATATTAACGGAGATATAAGCGTTTAAAGTTTTTCCCCAGATTCCTCGAAAAATCTGAAATTTTCCTGGCACCTAGACCCCACAACCTATATACCATTTTGAAGTTCAGACCCTCTACCAATAGTAGTGATCACAAATTAAGCTCCTTTTTGCGAAATTCTCAATATTAACGGAGATATAAGCGTTTAAAGTTTTTCCCCAGATTCCTCGAAAAATCAGAAATTTTCCTGGCACCTGGACCCCACAACCTATATACCATTTTGAAGTTCAGATCCTCTACCAATAGTAGTGATCACAAATTAAGCTTCTTTTTGCGAAATTCTCAATATTAACGGAGATATAAGCGTTTAAAAGTTTTTCCCCAGATTCCTCGAAAAATCTGAAATTTTCCTGGCACCTAGACCCCACAACCTATATACCATTTTGAAGTTCAGACCCTCTACCAATAGTAGTGATCACAAATTAAGCTCCTTTTTCCGAAATTCTCAATATTAACGGAGATATAAGCGTTTAAAGTTTTTCCCCAGATTCCTCGAAAAATCTGAAATTTTCCTGGCACCTAGACCCCACAACCTATATACCATTTTGAAGTTCAGACCCTCTACCAATAGTAGTGATCACAAATTAAGCTCCTTTTTGCGAAATTCTCAATATTAACGGAGATATAAGCGTTTAAAGTTTTTCCCCAGATTCCTCGAAAAATCTGAAATTTTCCTGGCACCTAGACCCCACAACCTATATACCATTTTGAAGTTCAGACCCTCTACCAATAGTAGTGATCACAAATTAAGCTCCTTTTTGCGAAATTCTCAATATTAACGGAGATATAAGCGTTTAAAGTTTTTCCCCAGATTCCTCGAAAAATCAGAAACTTTCCTGGCACCTAGCCCCACAACCTATATACCACTTTGAAGTTCAGACCCTTTACCAATAGCAGTGATCACAAATTAAGCTCCTTTTTGCGAAATTCTCAATATTAACGGAGATATAAGGGTGTAAAATTTTTCCCCAGATTCCTCGAAAAATCTGAAATTTTCCTGGCACCTAGACCCCACAACCTATATACCATTTTGAAGTTCAGACCCTCTACCAATAGTAGTGATCACAAATTAAGCTCCTTTTTGCGAAATTCTCAATATTAACGGAGATATAACCGTTTAAAGTTTTTCCCCAGATTCCTCGAAAAATCTGAAATTTTCCTGGCACCTAGACCTCACAACCTATATACCATTTTGAAGTTCAGACCCTCTACCAATAGTAGTGATCACAAATTAAGCTCCTTTTTGCGAAATTCTCAATATTAACGGAGATATAAGCGTTTAAAGTTTTTCCCCAGATTCCTCGAAAAATCTGAAATTTTCCTGGCACCTAGACCCCACAACCTATATACCATTTTGAAGTTCAGACTCTCTACCAATAGTAGTGATCACAAATTAAGCTCCTTTTTGCGAAATTCTCAATATTAACGGAGATATAAGCGTTTAAAGTTTTTCCCCAGATTCCTCGAAAAATCTGAAATTTTCCTGGCACCTAGACCCCACAACCTATATACCATTTTGAAGTTCAGACCCTCTACCAATAGTAGTGATCACAAATTAAGCTCCTTTTTGCGAAATTCTCAATATTAACGGAGATATAAGCGTTTAAAGTTTTTCCCCAGATTCCTCGAAAAATCTGAAATTTTCCTGGCACCTAGACCCCACAACCTATATACCATTTTGAAGTTCAGACCCTCTACCAATAGTAGTGATCACAAATTAAGCTCCTTTTTGCGAAATTCTCAATATTAACGGAGATATAACCGTTTAAAGTTTTTCCCCAGATTCCTCGAAAAATCTGAAATTTTCCTGGCACCTAGACCTCACAACCTATATACCATTTTGAAGTTCAGACCCTCTACCAATAGTAGTGATCACAAATTAAGCTCCTTTTTGCGAAATTCTCAATATTAACGGAGATATAAGCGTTTAAAGTTTTTCCCCAGATTCCTCGAAAAATCTGAAATTTTCCTGGCACCTAGACCCCACAACCTATATACCATTTTGAAGTTCAGACTCTCTACCAATAGTAGTGATCACAAATTAAGCTCCTTTTTGCGAAATTCTCAATATTAACGGAGATATAAGCGTTTAAAAGTTTTTCCCCAGATTCCTCGAAAAATCTGAAATTTTCCTGGCACCTAGACCCCACAACCTATATACCATTTTGAAGTTCAGACCCTCTACCAATAGTAGTGATCACAAATTAAGCTCCTTTTTGCGAAATTCTCAATATTAACGGAGATATAAGCGTTTAAAGTTTTTCCCCAGATTCCTCGAAAAATCTGAAATTTTCCTGGCACCTAGACCCCACAACCTATATACCATTTTGAAGTTCAGACCCTCTACCAATAGTAGTGATCACAAATTAAGCTCCTTTTTGCGAAATTCTCAATATTAACGGAGATATAAGCGTTTAAAGTTTTTCCCCAGATTCCTCGAAAAATCTGAAATTTTCCTGGCACCTAGACCTCACAACCTATATACCATTTTGTAGTTCAGACCCTCTACCAATAGTAGTGATCACAAATTAAGCTCCTTTTTGCGAAATTCTCAATATTAACGGAGATATAACCGTTTAAAGTTTTTCCCCAGATTCCTCGAAAAATCTGAAATTTTCCTGGCACCTAGACCTCACAACCTATATACCATTTTGAAGTTCAGACCCTCTACCAATAGTAGTGATCACAAATTAAGCTCCTTTTTGCGAAATTCTCAATATTAACGGAGATATAAGCGTTTAAAGTTTTTCCCCAGATTCCTCGAAAAATCTGAAATTTTCCTGGCACCTAGACCCCACAACCTATATACCATTTTGAAGTTCAGACTCTCTACCAATAGTAGTGATCACAAATTAAGCTCCTTTTTGCGAAATTCTCAATATTAACGGAGATATAAGCGTTTAAAGTTTTTCCCCAGATTCCTCGAAAAATCTGAAATTTTCCTGGCACCTAGACCCCACAACCTATATACCATTTTGAAGTTCAGACCCTCTACCAATAGTAGTGATCACAAATTAAGCTCCTTTTTGCGAAATTCTCAATATTAACGGAGATATAAGCGTTTAAAGTTTTTCCCCAGATTCCTCGAAAAATCAGAAATTTTCCTGGCACCTGGACCCCACAACCTATATACCATTTTGAAGTTCAGATCCTCTACCAATAGTAGTGATCACAAATTAAGCTTCTTTTTGCGAAATTCTCAATATTAACGGAGATATAAGCGTTTAAAGTTTTTCCCCAGATTCCTCGAAAAATCTGAAATTTTCCTGGCACCTAGACCCCACAACCTATATACCATTTTGAAGTTCAGACCCTCTACCAATAGTAGTGATCACAAATTAAGCTCCTTTTTGCGAAATTCTCAATATTAACGGAGATATAAGCGTTTAAAGTTTTTCCCCAGATTCCTCGAAAAATCTGAAATTTTCCTGGCACCTAGACCCCACAACCTATATACCATTTTGAAGTTCAGACTCTCTACCAATAGTAGTGATCACAAATTAAGCTCCTTTTTGCGAAATTCTCAATATTAACGGAGATATAAGCGTTTAAAGTTTTTCCCCAGATTCCTCGAAAAATCTGAAATTTTCCTGGCACCTAGACCCCACAACCTATATACCATTTTGAAGTTCAGACCCTCTACCAATAGTAGTGATCACAAATTAAGCTCCTTTTTGCGAAATTCTCAATATTAATGGAGATATAAGCGTTTAAAGCTTTTCCCCAGATTCCTCGAAAAATCTGATATTTTCCTGGCACCTAGACCCCACAATCTATATACCATTTTGAAGCTCAGACCCTCTACCAATAGTAGTGATCACAAATTAAGCTCCTTTTTGCGAAATTCTCAATATTAACGGAGATATAAGCGTTTAAAGTTTTTCCCCAGATTCCTCGAAAAATCTGAAATTTTCCTGGCACCTAGACCCCACAACCTATATACCATTTTGAAGTTCAGACCCTCTACTAATAGTAGTGATCACAAATTAAGCTCCTTTTTGCAACATTCTCAATATTAACGGAGATATAAGCGTTTAAAGTTTTTCCCCAGATTCCTCGAAAAATCTGAAATTTTCCTGGCACCTAGACCCCACAACCTATATACCATTTTGAAGCTCAGACCCTCTACCAATGCAGTGATCACAAATTAAGCTCCTTTTTGCGAAATTCTCAATATTAACGGAGATATAAGCGTTTAAAGTTTTTCCCCAGATTCCTCGAAAAATCTGAAATTTTCCTGGCACCTAGACCCCACAACCTATATACCATTTTGAAGTTCAGACCCTCTACCAATAGTAGTGATCACAAATTAAGCTCCTTTTTGCAAAATTCTCAATATTAACGGAGATATAAGCGTTTAAAGTTTTTCCCCAGATTCCTCGAAAAATCTGAAATTTTCCTGGCACCTAGACCCCACAACCTACATACCATTTTGAAGCTCAGACCCTCTACCAATGCAGTGATCACAAATTAAGCTCCTTTTTGCGAAATTCTCAATATTAACGGAGATATAAGCGTTTAAAGTTTTTCCCCAGATTCCTCGAAAAATCTGAAATTTTCCTGGCACCTAGACCCCACAACCTATATACCATTTTGAAGTTCAGACCCTCTACCAATAGTAGTGATCACAAATTAAGCTCCTTTTTGCAACATTCTCAATATTACCGGAGATATAAGCGTTTAAAGTTTTTCCCCAGATTCCTCGAAAAATCTGAAATTTTCCTGGCACCTAGACCCCACAACCTATATACCATTTTGAAGTTCAGACCCTCTACCAATGCAGTGATCACAAATTAAGTTCCTTTTTGCGAAATTCTCAATATTAACGGAGATATAAGCGTTTAAAGTTTTTCCCCAGATTCCTCGAAAAATCTGAAATTTTCCTGGCACCTAGACCCCACAACCTATATACCATTTTGAAGCTCAGACCCTCTACGGATAGCAGTGATCACAAATTAAGCTCCTTTTTGCGAAATTCTCAATATTAACGGAGATATAAGCGTTTAAAGTTTTTCCCCAGATTCCTCGAAAAATCTGAAATTTTCCTGGCACCTAGACCCCACAACCTATATACCATTTTGAAGTTCAGACCCTCTACCAATAGTAG